>NC_041234.1:49135115-49151162 GCF_002837175.3 Physeter macrocephalus | reverse complement strand
GAGCCTGTGCTCTGCAACGGGAGAGGCCACAACAGTGAGAGGCCCGCGTACCGCAAAAAAAAAAAAAAAAAAAAAGACCCAAGGGTTTGTTCTGCTCTGGACATGGGTTGTCAATGAACAGACTTTGCTAACAAGTGAACTGCAGAAAATATTTGTTTATTTTTATTTTATGAACAGTTACATTGTTCAGGTGGCTTCATACAATGTCAACAGCAACTAAATTCATGAAATATGTCTGTATTTCACTTCCAGGTAGGTGTAACAGGTTACATCTGACAGCAGCCCTGGTTTTGAAGTACTATCTTTAAAACCTGTTCTCTTCTCAGCATGCCTATCGTTCTCTCAACGAGCCACTCTCCAGAACTCATTTCTCTTCTGCATTTTTGTTCTACATGTTAAAACTACAGCATCTAAGTAAGACCCAAAGTAGATCCAAAGTGCTTTTGGGTATCAGCACAAAATGGTTAGCAACAGAACCCTTAGTGAAGAACAAACATCATTAACAACAGGAAGCTTTTAAAGAAGGATTTAAATTCTAATATTCATAACTTCACAGCATCAAAGATATCTTTCTAAAACTCCTTACCAATAGATGACTCACCTCACACAAATACATTCTCAGATAACCTCAACGACCCTGGCTTTGTTTTTTGGCATTAAAATCCTTGCTGAGCTTTCTCATCACATCCCCATGACCTATCCCTGCCGTCTCCTTCCTGACTATTCTGTAATTCTCCTGCACATACTTAGCAAATGGTCTCACATGGGGCTCAATGGGGGTTCCATCTTTCCGAGTTAATGGCAGAATGACCAAAGAGCCCTTGCACTTGGCACAGATGAAGCGCTCGGTGTCCAACGATCTGGTGTAGCGGCCGACCCTAAGGAGGAAAGAGACACCACACAGCAAACGAATCAGTCACTGTACCTCCGCATCTTCTCGGAGCTGCTGCCCCTGAGCCCACAGCCAGACTTCTTCTGTGGGATCTCAGCAAGCGGGGTACCAGGCAGTGGCCATGGTCAGGCTGGCTCAAAGCAGAAGAGAATGGAGAAAGAAGACATGGAAAGGAGTCGAGAAGTTTTACTCCTCAAGTCAGATGGCCATGTACTTCCTGATAAAATCAATGAAGAGCCACGTGGAGGCCATAGTAAAAACGTAATTGGAAAAAGTCTGAGGAGAAGGGTCTTACCTGAATTTGCACTTAGTACACTCATAATGAATCCTGTAGTTAATCTTGTAGTTATGGCAACGGGTGACCTCAGGCAGCTCCGGGTGCACCATATTCGATTTTCGGGCATAATACTTCCATGCGTCACCATGAGAATCACGGATGCCATCGAGCAGCCAGGAGGCTGCGTGGCATATCTCATGGATCAAAGTATCCCGGAGTCGGTCTTAGAAGAGGAATGGAAAGAAATCATGAGGCTTAAACCGATTCCCTTCTGGTCTGTTACCCAACCACCCCTAGACTCTCCACCCCACCAGACACATAAGCACGTGTGGGCAGGCAGGAGTGTTATCGCCCCAGGATTCTGAAGGTGAAATTTCTACCGAATTCAACCTGATTTTATTAATGGCAGAGAGCCTCAGCGGAGCAAGTGTTTTTGGAAAAGCTCCAATGTGCTCTTTTTGTGGGACACTGCTAGAAATACATCCAGCCGAGACCCAGTCGCCACCCTCCAGGAGCATAAAGTGGGGTTGGTCAGGAGAAGCTCCGTGGAGAAGCTGGGATCTGAGCTGGGCCCTTAACAATTGACTGGATTGGCAAAATTATCAAGGTCTTTCTAGGTGTGGTAGAGAAGGTGAGCCAACGTTGGGGTCAGGAAAGCGTGTGGCCCATTTTGAAAGCCAGCGTGAAGAAAGCCTGGTTGGAGCACAGGTGGAGTAGTGAGAGACAAGACTGGTCACATGGAGGGGGCCAAAGTACGATGGCCTCGAAAGCCACACTCGAGGCATTGGCAAGCCCAAGCTTTCCTAGCAAGAAGCTGCATGGAGCAGGGAGAAAAGTGAGGTGATGAGGGTCCACAATTGAGCAGAGGCAAAGACAGAGAAGGAATGATGATAATAGGAGAGTCATTATGAACATCCGCTGATTGGCTAGATATAGGGGACCTTGAACCTCAGTTACTGGGAGGATGGAGATGCTGCCACTGGCAGTGGGGAGCTGCAGAGAGAAAGTTAGGCCTGGTAGAAATATGGACAAACTGGATTCTCGGTGGTGGTTGAGACATCCAATAATAATGTCCTCTAAGCAACACACAGTAGGCCTGTCCACCCAGGAGTGACAGGGAAAGCTGTGACACAGGTGGCCAGAGAACACCAGCACCCAAGAGTAACCTCCCAGGCGCCGTATCGGATGTAAGTGCGGCAGGGGAGCTGCCCAGCTCCTGCCATCACCTGCAGAATCGCAGACTTTCTGAGAAATCTCAATCTTAGCATAACGCTCCCTCTTCGGGTGTCGAATCTCGCCAGTGGTGCATAAACCAGCAGTTCTCAGCATCTTTTTATTCCAGCCGATGTCAATTTTCTCCGGCAGCTGAGAACAAAAAGCAAACAAGAGCGAATCAGAAAGCGGTTCTAAGCAGACCAGAAAACATCAACTCAAGAGTTTTGCAAATCTAACATTCTGGGGAGAATAAAACCTAAGCTGAAGCCCACACAAAGGCAAGACTGTTGTAAGCACTTGAATGCAGGATCTGTGCTCCCCTGTATGGAGACAAAAGTCAGGGGCAGCCAAGGAGCGAAGGACACTTCTGCTGGGATAGGAGATGGAGCCCGTGAATGAGAGCCATGAGGCCAAACTAAAACTGCAACTCAGAACACTTAAGGTTCCACTCAGCAGAGTCATCTGATGTTAACACCACTGTCATCAGGAAGGGCACCAAAGGCTGGGGAGCCTTTAGAAAGATCTAAGAACTTTCCCTGCAGGAAGTTTTGTCACCAGAGACAATAAAGTCTGGAAAACCTAATGACCGCAGGTCTCTCTGCCTCCAGATTCTCTCCGATCCAGTCCACACCACAGGTTACTGACAGAACCATTTCTTTCAGCAGGCACTCCACATTACATCCCATCCCTGGGCAGTGGTGCCTACTGATTTCAATTTAAGTTCCTCCAACCCGACTCCCAAGGCCCTCCATTAACCAGCCCTATGCTAGTTAACATGTACTGCTCACTATGTCATAGGCCCTGTTCTAGGCACTTCAGGGGCATTCACTTACCCAGGCCTAACGGTAATTCTGTGAAGTAGGAGGTGGTAGGGACTAGGGTACTAGGACTTCCCCCATTTTACAGATGAGCAAACAGGGGCTCAGTAACTTGCCCAAGGTCCCACAGCTCTTTCCCAGTATCCTTCAACGCGAACCCGCTCTTCCAGATAGTCAAGCCTCAACACTTGCCCTCTCCCCCACCACTGTTGTTCTCTCCCCTTACCATCCTTCAAGACCCAGAAGAAGTCTCACTCCCTCCAGGCAATCCTATTTCCTGACCGCTCAGGCTCAGTGATTTCTCCCTCTCTGCTGATCACCGGCGGTAGCAACAGTCTGGACCATATACTATAACCCACAAAACATTCTCCGTGTCTTTCACGTATGCATGTCTCAACTCCCCTCCCCATCTAAACTGACACTTCTCAAGGGCAGGAAATATACAGTTAGTACATCTGCACAACTCCCAGCTCCCAAGAGAGTTGGGCATACAGCAGGTGCTCAGTAAGTGCTTATTTCATCGAGTCTACCTTTTTATCAAAGACAGAGCTGTTACACAGAGCGTAGATTTTCTGAACCAGTTCATCCTTATTTTGCTTGAAATTCTTTCCAGAATACTGCTTTGATTTCTCAATGCCACGCAAGAAACATCCAGGTATTTTACACTCAGAATTCCTGCAAAGGTAAATTCAACTGAGTTTGTAGAGGGAAAGAAATCAGTAGAAGAAATGCATACATACAGGTCATGTCAAGAGAGACTTAGAGAAGACTTGCCCTTCCTTCCAGCTCCTGCTACAAGGGCATCTCCTGTTAGGTTCCATTCATAGCCTTTTTCTCGTCACTCCCTGCACATTGTCAGAGATGTGAAGCCCATGGTTCCAACCTCAACAGGGGTGATCCCACATCTGGATCTGCAGTCTCCATCTCTCTCCTAAAATCTGTGTTTACAACTTCCCAGTGCAAATTTCCAACTTACTAACTGGAGCATGTCTCCAGCTAAGTGTGTTTAATTGTTCAACTTCTGTTATAACAGGCTGAAAACCTCAGAGACTTTTTCAATTCATTTTTCTCCCTCACCCCATATTCAACTAGGCACAAAGACAGACCACTGTCTCCTTCGCATCATCTCTTCCAGCCAGCCCCTCCCTTCCACCCTGCTGTCACCACTCTAGGTCAAGTTCCTGTCCTCCCCTCTATGCCTTGCTACTATAGCATCCTGCTGTGTTTTCCTCACCTCCAGGCTCTTTTTCTTCTAATCCAACCACACACACACACACACACACACACACACACACACACACCCCTCCCGATTAATTTTCCTAGGCCATGTTCCAATGATGTCCCTCCCTGGCTTTTCACGGACTGTCTGGCCTAACATTCAAGGTCAACCTGGTTCCAACCTCTGTTTCCAGCTATCATTTCCACTCTGGCCAAACTGGGCAACTTAAATGCTCCCTGGACATGAACCAATTTGTCCATGGCCTAGAATGGCCACACCTCCACCTCTACTGAGACCCACCCTCTGTGGAGCACTTCATCATTTGCTAAGAACTTCCTTTTGCATCATCATATTTAATCCTCACGACCACCCTCCAAAGAAGCTACTACTATTCTTACCATCTCCACTTTGCACATGACGAAACTTAAGTTCAGAGGTTAAATGACTCACCCAAATTTCACAGATACTGAATCTTTTGACCCAAATCTCACGGTCTTTCCATTAGACCACTATTGCTGCCCCATCTTTCAAGGCCTAATTCAAATGCACAAAGAATACTTTCAAGGCCTAATTCAAATGCACAAAGAATACTGCTGAGCCCATAAAAAACTCACACATGTAATATCTATTTATTTAAACTGAAACATTTTTATCTTGGCTGGAACAATCCAAAAATCCAAAGAGATGAGCCCACAGAGCTGAAAAGATAATAAACCAGTAGCAAACAGAGGGAAGTGTTTCTGACCTAACAGAACCCCTGAGACCGAGATTTTGCCAAGACGCTCATTAACCCTTAAGTCACAAAATAAAACCCTATGAGAGTTGCCCAGGGTGGAGACAGAGGGAAAGTACCAGAGAAGATATAGGCAGCTAAAGTAAGGGACTTTTGCCCCACAGTCTGATATGGGTGACTAATATTTCTGAATCCAATTATTTAGTCCTGAAAGCAAATTTGCAACAGAAAAGGCAGCAGATAAAAACCTAAACCATCTGCAGACCTCAGCGGAGAGCGTGATCCCTGGAGAGCGTGATCCCTGCGTGTGTCTGTGCTCACATCAAGCAGCTTGTGGCTTAGCAAGCCTTCACTTCAGTGGCAATGCTGCTTTACTGCAGACTGAGTATCTCCACATCAGAGGAGCCAACAAGACCCGAGACACAGGCATCAGACACCATGACCAGCAAGCAGCCTGCACAGGAACAATGCTGAGCACAACAGGAAGCCTACAGACTGAAACAGGAAGCAGCAAGGCAACAGAGAAGAGTCCAAACAGGCCAGCTTCCTGATATGAGGCAGAGGACAATGACACAAAGGAGCAACTTCTTCCTTCATTTGTCACACTCTTTAGCAAAGCAACCTGGGACCTACCCAAGACACATGTCCCTTAGAGGCAAAGCAGCTTAAATATGGATCTAGGAATCCAGAGAACAAGCTTTGCTGCAAGGGGACCCATCTAAGACATGACACGCCAAACCAAAGAGAAATGCAGAAACAGAGAGCCTCTCTGCTCAAGTCCAAGTTTCTCTGTTGCCCCTACGCCTGACACATCATTCTTCTTCTCCCCTTAAGATGCAATTATTGGAGTTTCCTGGTGGCACAGTGGTTAAGAATCCGCCTGCCAATGCAGGGGACACGGGTTCAAGCCCAGGTCCGGGAAGATCCCACAGGCCACAGAGCAACTAAGCTCGTGCACCACAACTACTGAGCCTGCGCTCTAGAGCCCACGAGCCACAACTACTGAAGCCCATGCGCCCAGAACCCGTGCTTCACAGAAAGAGAAGCCACCGCAGTGAGAAGTCCGCGCACCGCAACGAAGAGTAGCCCCCGCCCACAGCAACTAGAGGAAGCCTGTGCGCAGCAACGAAGACCCAACGCAGCCAAAAATAAATAAAATTCTTAAAAGGAAAACACCATATGTTTTTTAAAAAAGATGCATTTATTGCCCCAAAATACAGGTAAAAAATGAAACGTACAGTCCTTCAAATATATCCCTTCTTTTGTAAGATAATTCAGATGTAAGTATAAATTACTCCTGAATGCAAAGAAAAACAAAGAAAAGTATGCTCACTATATCATATTTTTAAGAGAAAAAGTGAGAAGTTCCTGGAATCTAAGTGAGAAAATGCATTTTTTTGTGTGTGTGTGGTATGCGGGCCTCTCACTGCTGTGGCCTCTCCCGTTGCGGAGCACAGGCTCCGGACGCGCAGGCTCAGGGGCCATGGCTCACGGGCCCAGCCGCTCCGCGGCACGCGGGATCCTCCCAGACCGGGGCACGAACCCGTGTCCCCTGCATCAGCAGGCAGACTCTCAACCACTGCACCACCAGGGAAGCCCGAGAAAATGCATTTTTTTTGCTTCCTTTGAGCATTAACATGTCTTTGGTCTAAATGACCTGCTGTTTTAAGTATCAATATAATATCTAACATATAGCTTAAAAAAGATAAAGAGACTATTTATTTCACCTTAATGTTTAAGCTTTAAAAATTTGCAATATATACAGGTAGTAAGACTAAGGGTTCATATAAAATAGATAACCAACAAGGACCTACCGTATAGCATAGAAAACTATACTCAATATTATGTAATAACCTATAATGGAAAAGACTCTGAAAAAGAATATATCTATATCTATCTATATATATATATATATATATATACATACTGACTCGCTGTGCTGTAGTCCTGCAACTTACATGATATTGTAAATCAACTATACTTCAATTACAAAAAATTTTTTTTAAAACACTAGAAAACCCTGGAAGACAATCTTGACTGCCTCCCCCCAATTCCAATGGATGGGAACACATCTGTTCTGCCTTCTCACCATTCCCACTGCCTTTGCTTTTAGTTCAGTGCAAACTGGTGGCCATGAGGCTGTATCTAGCCTGAAAAAAAGGATCTTTAGCTACACATCATTGTTTAATCTGAGTGGAAGGACAAAGGAAACCTCAGAGGCCAGAGCTCCTGTGGGGGGGGAGGGCAAAAGGGCTCCAGTCTGCCCGGAATTGCTGAGATCTGTGCAGAGCGCCCACGCCAAGCTCTGTTGGGGGAGCGGGAGGGGGCACCAAGTCTCCTCCCCCCCCTTCCTCCTCTCCTCCTCCTGCCGCTTCTGCCCTCCCCATTCAGGGAGGTAAAACTTGTGCCGCCCCCCCGCCCCAGCAGACTTCTTCATCCCCTTGAAAACCCCCACACGTGCCCAGTGGACAGCTTTGCACGTGACAACTGTGCAGTCAACTCCTGTGCCATCGACCATGAGCAGTACATACATACCCAGGCTCGCATTTTTCAAATTTTGCTGCACTGGGTTTCTTCTTTGAAGGCCCATGCTTCTTTTGTCTTTTAACAACTGAAAAGAGAGTAGTTCGTTTGTACCCTGAAAACTGGTACCAACCAGCAACTCGCAGAAAGGTAATCTCAGGAGGAGCCCTCACAGCCAAGCTCAGAGCAGCACATATACACTCAACGTTTCTCTTGGAAGGGGGCACCCTTCTCCGTTAGTCGCATGAAAGATTTCACCTACGCGAGTAAGCAGAGTAAGCGGGATAGGATTCTGTCCTAGGCGCTGAGGACTATTATGAGGCTACATGAGTATGCCTTTGGAGGTTAGACTGTGGGGGCGACTGAGGAACATGCAGTACCAGGAATGGTGTGGCATAGCTCACGCACTCACTGAGGAAAATGGCCCCCATCCTAGGTGGCACCTTCATCCAATGTGCAAGCCAAATCTTTCCCCTTTTGTCTAGCACCCATACTGCCGGTTGCTCTAGCCAGAAATTCACGTATCAGGAGTTAGCGCCCTTCATTCATTTATCTAAAAAACTTATTAAACGTCTAGTACGTGCCAAGTACCAGGCTAGACTCCGGGAGAGACTAAAGAATGAGTGAGAGCCCTCCCATCAAGAGGCTCACCATCAGGATTTCCCTGGCAGTCCAGTGGTTAAGACTCTGTGCTTCCACTGCAGGGGGCATGGGTTCAATTCCTGGTCAGGGAACTAAGATCCCGCATGCCATGTGATGTGGCCAAGAAAAAAAAAAGGCTCACTATCTACTGGGAGGACAGATTCAGAAACGTACTTAACACAGTTGTGTAAGTGCTTTACTAATGACAGGGTCTAGGAACTTTGGGAACCTGGGAGGGAGGAGCACCTCCGACTTATGGCTTCCTACAGCAAGTGGCAATTGGGCTGGATCCTAAGAAAAATGGGATATCCTCAGGACAAAAAATTGCAGGGAAAAAGCACTGCCAATAGATGGAAAGCAGACACTAAGACAACTGGAGCATGAGGACGACACAGGTGTTCCTCGCCCTTCCCCAGAAAGAGCCTTCTCACTGGGATGGCTGCGTCCCTCGGCCACTAGGAAGCTGCTGAAACAGCGGAGGGTTAGTAGACAGAACAAGCAGACTCGACAAGACAGACGTATCTGGGGGAAAGGGCACCCACTTGTGGTGCTAGCCTTAGTGGGACAGGCATACTTGGTTTGATTGGCTTACCAGGTGTCACAGGTATGTTTTTGGTTTTATTTTTCCTTTTCCTTGGTTGTGCCACCACACGTGCAGGCTCTTCATCACTTGACAACTTTCCATATGAAATCTCTAGCCCAGCCTTAGGATCACCATTTGGTAGCTGGTAGACATTTTCCCCAAGATCCTGCTTACCAACATTAGATGATTTGTGTTGGGAGATAGCAAACTCATTCCTCTTTTTCTCATTTGAGGGAGTTTGGTCCTCATCACACGAATCATCTTCTATTAGCACAGGGCCCTCCAGATCATTACAATCATAATCATCATCATCATCATCATCATCATCATCATCATCATCAGTGATAAGTATTGGAGACTCCCGGGGTGGCTGCTCATCGGTATCAGACACTTCCAGAATCTCATCTGAAATTCAAGAGACACAATGACGTACAAACATATTCCCCTCCACCCCCCACACCCCCAACTCAAGTTCAGATTATTGAACACAAATTAAAGTCAGGAACTGTGATATAATAAATCCTAGGTAAGAATCAGTTATTTAGATGCTTTTCCCTCTATTACTTTTTTATTTTACTGAGAACAGTGACAGATAAAATAGCAATCCAAATCCAGAGGCAATTTTCAAATCACATTTCTCTGTAGGTGCTCAGGGGTTCCCACAGGTCCGAAACTTGTATATTTTCACTGGGCCAGAGCAAAATAAGAGAAATTAGAATAATAAAGTAGGTTTGGTTTTTTTTCCCCTATCAAGCTAGCTTTCTATAATTTAAAGGACTGTCCTTTATTCTGAGATTATGTCCTGACTAAACTTTTGGTGCTCTTTACCTTATGAAATTATGATGATAGATGGTAGTTGGAGTTTATTTCCATCATTAGACAAATTAAAAATTGGCAACTCTATGTTAGTCACCAAAATTTCTTTTTTTAACTAGTCCATAAGTCCGAAGCTCTCAAAACCACTGATGTGAGAGTAAGGAGTTAAGTTCTGATGCCAGCACTGAGAGGCCTTGGGAACACTGAGACTGTCCCTGCCCTCACTGAGGCTCCATCCCTTCATCTGGATACAAGGGGCAACGTGTCTAAGACTCAAGCTCTCTGCAGTCGGCTCAGAGTTCAACTTCTAGGTTTCTATGATTCTGGATGTCAAAAATATAAACCACAGCATGAGCAAGTTGTGAAAATATCTTTATGGTGCAGAAACTCTGTATCCTAAAATTGTAGATTTGGGATAATATATTTTGAGTCTCATCTATGATTTAAATTAATTATCAAAAAATTTCAGATATGCAATAAGGAAAGAGAAAGCAGTGGGTGTTCCTATGGTAAAAAGTCATCCTTCCTAGAAGAGTTAAAGATTTCCCACCTGCAGCTGAAATTCTAAGCAGTAGGGACACAAATGAACTCATTTACCAAACAGAAACAGACTCACAGACCTGGAAAACAAACTTCTGTTTACCAAAGGGGAAAGGTGTTGGGGGGAGGGATAAATTAGGAGTTTGGGATTAACGTATACACACTACTATATATAAAATAGATACACAACAAGAACCTGCTGTATAGCACAGGGAACTATATTCAATATCTTGTAATAAACTATAATGGAAAAGAATAGAAAAAAGGAATATATATATGTACGTGTGTGTATAACCAAATCGCTTTGCTGTGAAACTAACACACCTGAAACTAACACAATATTGTAAATCAACTCTACTTCAATAAAATATAAATAAATAAAAAGTAGGGACACACTGCTTACAATCTATAAAAAATGACTCTGTACATTGACAAAGGTTACAAGTGAGGTTGGAAGTATGTGTTTAAGCTCCTTGGGCCTTTTTTTCTGTAAAACTTCCTAAATTCATTACCATAACCAAAGAAATGGCATGTGGAGAACAGTAAAGAAACATACAAAGACAGTCCTGTTGAAGTATTCTTCATCCCACTACTGGGATGGATGCTACCGGTCAGAGCAGCCTTAGTTGAAAGTTCATCCTCAAAAGACGATGGATCTTCTGATTCAAGGAGTTAGCAACTGGTGGCCTATGGTGATAAATTGGCCTCTGGCTTTGTCACTCAGGCCCCTACTCTAAAGCTACCTCCCTAGCCAGTATTTTTAAGGGTGCCAGTGCTTTAAGTAGGTGCCTGTGTCTCATGCCCTACACCAGGTACTTAGCAAACAGAGATTAATAAAATACTATCCCAAAGGCTTAAGAAGCTCCTAGTCTTCCTATGTCTCACACCCACTGAACAGGTTCTGAACTGCGAGTAAAACTCTGTGCCTCCCGAAAGGTGATGAGGGTCTCTGACTCCAAAGAGGCAAGGAACTGCTATGGGGAACAGGCTCTAAGAAAAACAGGACTCTGTAGAAAATATAAAGGGGGTAGCAAAAGGCAAAGACAAACAGCTAGACAGAGAAAACAAGCATTCCTCTGAGAAGTCACTGTCAGCTGGCCTGTAAGCCTCACACACGAGCCTCCATCAGGCTGGAAAGAATGAGCCCCTGTCTCTTACTCCTCCTTCCTCCTCTCTGTCATTCCCACACACAGAGAAAGAGGAAAAGAGCAGAAGGCAGAGGAGCAGGGCAACCTTCACCCTAATCAGGCTGAGTTCCTGACTTCCCTCTGCTCCCACGATGTAACGCTGGGTAGCTAAGAACTCTACTGAGGGCGATGCCTGGGGTCTAAGGCAGCAAGAACAGTTGCTGCTATGTTAGGAAATTGACCAGGTGGTGCGGGGAACCCAGCCATATCCACATCCAGCACATAGGAGGAAAAAACAGTGGCACTCACTACAAAATGATTCAGAATAGAACATTTGCTGACTTTCATCCTGAGATGACTGTGCACGGTGAGGCTGCACCTTCTCTAAGTTAGTAGTATACTTGCCTTTGCTATGTATTTCAGCTATCTTAGCTCTCTTTTGCTCACAGAGGTATTCATCATCAGAGTCTGAGTCGATCACCACGTAGCTGAGTGATGAGACAGGGAAAAACAAAAGAGAAGCATGAATGCAACATTCTTCTTTTCATGGCATTTTCTACTTTTGCTCCAATGAGCATAATCACTTTGAAATGACTTGTTGGTTTCCCACAGTAACTCTGTTCCCCTTCTCTGGAACTACTCAATTGTTATTCCCGATTTTCCATCTTTCCTATCTTCGTACCAAACCGTACCAAACCTTTCCATCCGTCTCAATCCTTTCAAAAGGAGGAATGTGTCAAGTACTGAGAGAGTGAAGTGGGCTGTCAGACGGTATGTGTTCAAATAATTTTGGCACGGGGGAAACTGATTAAGGAAAGGTCTAGTTAATTGCCATTTCTCTTTATCCACGTTGAGATCCCCCTGCCACAGATACAGAGAGGCAGCCTCGGCAGGGAGATTTCTCCTGGGTGCCACTCTTTGCAGCCCGAAGCCAGCACCGCCCTCTCTAATTGACAGACTGCTCTGGCAGGAGTCCAACTCAGCAGTATCCCTGGGCCACCCAGGATGCCAGTGGTGAGCATGCCTCTGGGACCGTCGTTCTCAGCTGGCCCAGGTATTTGGGTCAGAGGTTCCAGAAAGCTGAAATTCTCCACCTTTCTGTATTTCCCAAACTGTACGATAAGTGTGATATACCTTTATGATGAGACAGAAAACTACTTAAAACACTGCTAGAGGACTTGTCTGCACCCGTTACAGGCACAAATCCATTCATCCATTTCCACCATATTTACCACTTTTAAGCTGCCAAGTTGATGGGCCTTTGCTCTCCTGTTGACCATTCATTCCATCCCTAAAATTATCTCTTTTCTTGATTTCTGGGATACTGTTTGGTTTTGGTTCTCTTCTCACCTTTTTTGCCCACTCCTTCTCACTCAATTCTCTTCCTCACTCCTTCCCAGGCTTTATCCACACCCCTTTCATGCCAATCCAATTAATTCCTAAGGATTGAGTAAACATTATCCACCCGCCAGCCCAACTTTGCTTCTGACTTCTCGCTCCACAGTGCCAGCTTCCTACCTGGATATCCTGTGGGGAGGGCTGATTTTTAGTCAGTCTCCACAGGTACAGCCTCACCAACTGTTTTATTGATGGTGTCTATTTGAACCAGTCACGCAGCCATCCTGACTAATCCTTGTCTGTATCTATTGGCTGTAAATGTTTTGAATATCAGCCCTGCCTATAGGCCCCTCAATTTCAGCATACCCAAAACTGAACTCATCACCTTCCTCCCCAAATCCACCTTTCCTACAATATCCCATATATAGAAGCCTCCTGGGACTGGACCAAGATCTGTGGGCACTCCTGGCAGACCCGTTGAAATGGATTTTCTTTACATATTTGTTCAACATCTACCTAGTGGAGGCAGGAAGAAACCAATTTTTCTACTTAAAATTTGGATACTTTTAAATTTATTATCAAACAAGGGCTCTATAATGTATAATATTATAAACCAGAATATTTCTAAGGATCCATGACATACCATTTAAAATGTAAGGGGGGGCTTCCCTGGTGGCGCAGTGGTTGAGAGTCCACCTGCCGACGCAGGGGACACGGGTTCGTGCCCCGGTCCGGGAAGATCCCACATGCCGCGGAGCGGCTGGGACCGTGAGTCATGGCTGCTGAGCCTGTGCGTCCGGAGCCTGTGCTCCGCAGTGGGAGAGGACACAGCAGTGAGAGGCCCGCGTACAGCAAAAAAAAAAAAAAAGAGTAAGGGGCCGTGATGGAAATTCTGCATCTTTGACTGTGGTGATGGTTACACTACCATATACGTTTGTCAAAACTCATCAAACTATACTCAAAAAGGGTTAATTTTCTGTATGTTAAGTCATTCCTCAATAAACCTAACTTTAAAAGTATATAAAATAAAACTGATCGTTTCCAATAGATAGTTTTATACAATGC
This sequence comes from Physeter macrocephalus, assembly GCF_002837175.3. NCBI lineage: Eukaryota > Metazoa > Chordata > Mammalia > Artiodactyla > Physeteridae > Physeter > Physeter macrocephalus. Next base: position 49,137,374 of record NC_041234.1, on the reverse strand, counting down.
ATTATTCAGTTCTAGAATTTCAGCTGACTGCAACTGCTGACTTTAAATCACTTTCACACATTGGTGTCAAGCTTGGTGGCTTGCATGTTGCAAAAATAATCAACAGAGATAAATCAGAACTAACTAGAAAAACATTTTCCCACTTGACAGCACTATTTCGCCTTGGGTGGGTTGGGGGGGACAGGAATGATCAATTCATATTTCTACAGGAATTCAAGGAGTTGATGTGGAAACCACAGTTATTTCAGTTTTATTCCAGGAATTTTTTTTTTCTTAGCACTTCCTATAGTTTGGCACCTGGGCAACATCCCTTCATCTAGCAGAGGGCTCCTAAATAGGAAAAGTAGTAGACAATGCTGACAGTTAGGTTAGAGCCGGATCACAGAGGACTTTAACTACTAGGCTTACCAGTTTGATTTCCCTATGATAAGCAACTTGAATAGAGAATTAATATGATCAAAGCAGTGTCTCAGATTAATCTGGAAGTGGGATACAGACTGGATCAGAGGAGGAAGAAATCAGGGTGAGGAGCCCACTTAAAAAGCTCTTGCACGGGGGCTTCCCTTGTGGTGCAGTGGTTAAGAATCCGCCTGCCAATGCAGGGGACATGGGTTCGAGCCCTGGTCAGGGAAGATCCCACATGCTGCAGAGCAGCTAAGCCCGTGCGCCACAACTACTGAGCCTGCGCTCTAGAGCCTGTGAGCCACAACTGTTGAAGCCTGCGCACCTAGAGCCCGTGCTCCACAACAAGAGAAACCACCGCCATGAGAAGCTCGTGCACCACAACAAAGCGCAGCCCGCACTCGCTGCAACTAGAGAAAGAAAGCCCGTGCACAGCAACGAAGACCCAATGCAGCCAAAAACAAATAAATAAAATAAATAAATTTATTTTTAAAAAAAAAGCTCCACACAGATACAAGAGTAAAAACTGATAAAGGCCTTAGTAGTGGAGACTGGAAGTTAAGGGATGGTTCAGAGAGACCTTTTGAAGAAGAAACTGACCAATTAAATAATGGGCCAAGGATAAGAAATCTAATATTTTGAACCCAGTTGTGAGACCAAACACCCATTATGACCCTGAACATAGGATTCACAGAGAAAATGTGATGATTATTCTTAAGTCATCTTACCAGGAACATCGTTCCTTAAAAATGTCAAATTTCACTAATTCTCCTACTCACCTGATGTTCCTTTTCTGCACGTTCATTCCAGACACAACTGAAACAGAGAAATAAAGAGGGCATCAGAAAGCATCGGAAGCATGATCAAATCTGGTTACCCATGTCTTTAACTCCCTAAAACTAAAGTCTATAAATTAGAGCTGGTCAAAATTTATGGTGGACTCTTACATCTCCCATGAGAGAGATGAAATAAAAGTAAGGAGACCTTGAATGAAAAAAGTAAAGAAAGCAAATTGGAAAAGAAGCACAAAGAACTTCCTCTGCTCCTCACAGTAGGGAAATAAACTTTGCTTTGCCAATCTAGAACGAGCCCCGGAGGAGACAAACCTAGGAGAGCTTACACCAAATGTCCCAAATCACATTTTAGTCATCTCTACAGAGACATGGCTAAATTATGCTTTAAATTGTAAATTACTGCTTTAAGGGGACTCTACTTACAGTAATCAAGTTCTTCATCACTGCTTGAGTCCCCAGTAAGAATGCAACTGCAAAATAAAATACATTATGTTTTAAAGGAAGGCTACTAACGTCATAAGCAACCAAATGTCAAAAATCTCAAATGAAAAGAACCATCAATCAGAGTTTCTGAAATGCAAAAAGGTTTTAAGGGCTTATGAAATGAAGATCACAATAGGGGAGGAGAAGAAAAATTAGAAGGCACAAGCTGTTCAGTCCGTACTGCACAAAGACCAGACAAGAATGTTAGTTGAGTATCATTAGTTATCAGTGAGAACCTGTTTTCTGCCAAGTGGTATATTTCTATTTAAAGATATGAAAGTGAATTCTCAGAAAGGGACCACAGGGGAAAGGACTTGAGGATACAGAGTTTACAGTTAAAAATCAAAAGGGCATAGGGCTTCCCTGGTGGCGCAGTGGTTGGGGGTCCGCCTGCCGATGCAGGGGACACGGGTTCGTGCACCAGTCCGGGAGGATCCCACATGCCGTGGAGCGGCTGGGCCCGTGAGCCATGGCCGCTGAGCCTGTGCGTCCGGAGCCTGTGCTCTGCAACGGGAGAGGCCGCAGCAGTGAGAGGCCCGCGTACCACAAAAAAAAAAAAAAAAAAAAAAAAAGGGCAAAA
>NC_041234.1:49128500-49134675 GCF_002837175.3 Physeter macrocephalus | reverse complement strand
GGGAGGATCCCACATGCCGTGGAGCGGCTGGGCCCGTGAGCCATGGCCGCTGAGCCTGTGCGTCCGGAGCCTGTGCTCTGCAACGGGAGAGGCCGCAGCAGTGAGAGGCCCGCGTACCACAAAAAAAAAAAAAAAAAAAAAAAAAAGGGCAAAAGAGCAAGGGGGACACCTTTTGGGGCTTCGCTGCTTGAAGAGGGTCTACTGATCGGGATTGCTACCTGAGTAAATGGACAAATGCTGAAGTCCATTTCTTGGGGAGCAAACAGAGCATGATTTCAAAGCTGCAACTGCTCCCTGCAGTGAACCTTGGTGTTGGGCTGCTTGCTTCTCTGCCTTGCAATTTGCCAGAGGCCCTAGTACTCACCCTACCCCCGCCGGCAGCAGGCTACTTGGCCTGTTGTTGTAGCTTGGCAGTATGGTCGGCCCTCCATATCCACGGGTTCCACATTTGCTGATTCAATCAACGTCAGATGGAAAACATTCAGGAAAACAAAAAAATCGGCCAGCAAGTTCCAAAAAGCAAAACTTAAATTTTCTGTGCAATGGCAACTATTTACGGAGCATTTCCATTGTATTAGGTATTATAAGTCATCTAGAGATGACTTAAAGTATACAGGAGGATGTGCATAGGTTATATGCAATTACTACACCATTATATATAAGAGACTTGAGCATCCAGGATTTTGGTATCCGAGAGGGGTCCTGGAACCAATCTCCCACAGATACTGAGGGAAAACTGTACTATCTGAGGTGACACCAAAACACATTGCAGCTAGGGATCCTTTTTTTTTTTAATTAATTTATTTTATTTTTGACTGCGTTGGGCCTTGGTCGCTGCGCATGGGCTTCCTCTAGTTACAGCGAGCGGGGGCTACTCTTCATTGTGGTGTGTGGGCTTCTCATTGAGGTGGCTTCTCTGTTGAGGAGCACGGGCTCTAGGCACACGGGCTTCAGTAGTTGTGGCACGTGGACTCAGTAGTTGTGGCTCACGGGCTTAGTTGCTCCGCAGCATGTGGGATCTTCCTGGATCGGGGATCGAACCCGTGTCCCCTGCATTGGCAGGCAGATTCTTAACCACTGCGCCACCAGGGAAGCCCGCAGCTGGGGATCCTTTAGCTCACCAGGTAGCAGCTGACTGGACATTGTCATCTATCTTGACTGGACTCAAGATCCAGCTCAGGGCTTCCCTGGTGGCGCAGTGGTTGCGCGTCCGCCTGCCGATGCAGGGGAACCGGGTTCGCGTCCCGGTATGGGAAGATCCCACATGCCGCGGAGCGGCTGGGCCCGTGAGCCATGGCCGCTGAGCCTGCGCGTCCGGAGCCTGTGCTCCGCAACGGGAGAGGCCACAGCAGAGGAAGGCCCGCATACCACAAAAAAAAAAAAAAAAAAAAGATCCAGCTCAGAAAAGTCATACTGTGATAAGCATCACTTCCATGCTGGAGCCAGGTTCCAGTTGTAGGACCTACCCATAGGTAATCTTATCATGAATTACTGAGACAATAGAGCTAACAGAGGAAACCAAAGTGCTGAAGAAAGCCTTATAATAGCTATAAGGCTTTACATATATTTATATGGTTTTATACACATAAGGTTTTACATAATATTTATAAGGTTTTACATATAAAAAGTTAGCCTTACCCACTTCTTGTGGACTTTTATTTTGGCTTTGAGGTTGATTACTGGATTGCTTATATACCTTTTATATACATTCTTTCAAGACACATGCTGGCTCACACCCTTGATTACATTTCCTATTCATTTATTGATCGCTGTACACTGGACTTATTCAGTAGTAGGCTTCAAGTCCCTTTTTTTTTTTTAATCAAGAAAGAAAATTCTTGGTTTCCTAGGTATGGGTCAAAATGTGACCTTGGTTATTTGAAACCTATTATATAAACTAAAACGTGGTTCATACTTCATTTATCTTTTTACATATTTTTGTGTTACACGCACACATACTTTTTTTTTTTTTTAGAGGTCAGGTAAAAGGAATCAGGGATTGGAAACATGACACAAAAAGTTACACAACAGAGAGTCCCACTCTTATCCCAAAAGAGAAAATATCGAATTCCAGGCTGGCTAGTAACCAACAGGAGAAGTGAAAAGGTCCGAGGACAGCACTAAGGAAGAAATAGGAGGTCAAAAAGAAGGCAGATTTTAGACACCCTTCTCAAGTAAAATTTACGACCAGGAATACAAGTCCCTAGACAGTGTTTCAAGACTCATGTCACTGATTTTTTTTTAATTTTTTAAAAATAAATTTGTTTATTTATTTATTTGTTTTTGGCTGTGTTGGGTCTTCGTTGCTTAACCAGGACTCTATCATGAAAGGACTAAGAAATCATATTAGGGGACTTCCCTGGTGGCACAGTGGTTAAGAATCCGCCTGCCAATGCAGGGAACATGGGTTCGAGCCCTGGTCTGGGAAGATCCCACATGCCACGAAGCAACTAAGCCCATGTGCCACAACTACTGAGCCTGCGCTCTAGAGCCTGTGAGCCACAACTAAGCCCACGCACTACAACTACTGAAGCCCGCGCACCTAGAGCCCGTGCTCCGCAACAAGAGAAGCCACCTCAATGAGAAGCCCGCACACCGCAACAAAGAGTAGCCCCTGCTCACCATAACTAGAGAAAGCCTGCGTGCAGCAACGAAGACCCGGCATAGTCATAAATTAATTAATTAATTATTTTTTAAAAATATAACATGGCCAACACAGATCTTTTCATTTTTTCCTTTCATCCTGTTCCTTTACAGTCTTACCCATCTCAGCCAATGGCACCACCATCCAACCAGAAATGCAAACCAAAAATTTAGAAGTCATCCTTGATTCTGCTCTCTCTCTCTCAACTCTCACGTCCAATCCAACAGCAAGACCTTTTGGCTCTACTTCTAGAGTGTATTTCTTCTAACCTAATACATTATTACATGTACCTCTAAGAAAGGAAAAAACACTACCAAATGATGACATGCTATCAAATATATGATGCATTCCAATCTCAGAAATGTTAAAATGTGTGTAGTCTCTGAACTGATAACATATCCTACATTCATCCAAATCTCTCCAACTTCACTATCACCACCCTACTCTAAACCACCGTCACTTCTCACCTAGATTTCTGTAAATGCAACTCTTAGGCCTCAGCTGTAAAAGAACCAGTTATCTCATAGGGCTATTGTGAAAATTAAACAAGATCCTACAGGATCATGTACTTCTCCCCCATCATGGCATTTATCACACTATACTGTCATTGCCTGTTTACATGCTTCTATCTCCCATTCCAGACAGTAAGCTAGGCAAGGATATGGAAGTATATCTGTTTCATACTGTTCAGTACAAAGCCAGTACTTAATAAATATTTGTTGAATAAATGAATGAATCTCAAAAAGTGGTTCCCAGGACCCTTTTCATTATTTTCCACCCTCCCACCCACAACCCCATAGAACCTTGTTTTTAAAGGATTTTTTTGTCCATTAGATCTAAGTAATATTTTTCTCCACTTAAAAAATTAATTACACATATATGCCCATCTATGTGACAGTCTGAGGTACAGAGTCAGCCCAAAGTAAAAACAAACAAACAACTAACAATATTGTCTGCATTAATGAAAATACAGTGCCCAGATCCTGAGACATAATGGTCCTGACTTGCAACAAGGGCAGGTGGAGAGGACTGGCAGGTCGCTGTCCAACCTCAAGAGCAATCTCCGGGCTTCCCTGGTGGCGCAGTGGTTGAGAGTCTGCCTGCCGATGCAGGGGACACGGGTTCGTGCCCCGGTCCAGGAAGACCCCACATGCCGCGGAGCGGCTGGGCCCATGAGCCATGGCCGCTGAGCCTGCGCTAATATGATACAGTTTCATATAAAATAAGCTTTGTTAAGTAGTCATTCTATAAGGAATCCTTGTTTTTCTCTGGCTAAGCATTAAATAATGAGGTTTTTTTCCTTCAAGGTGTTTATTTTTTCCTAGGCTTTTTCTCATATCACTTTATATTGTCCATCTGAACAGCCCATCTGAATGATCTTCAGTACTTCCTTGGCTTCAGTTTCCATCATTTGTTAACGAACCCCAAATATTTATTTTTAACCCATCTTATTTTTGAACTTCAGATGTGAATATTTAACTGCTTACTGAAAATCTCCCTCATGGTAAAAATTGAACCTATCAACTCATCATCTTTTCTCCTCAAATTTCCACTCAGGTATTTAAGTCAAAACCTGACTTAAAAAACCTGGTTTGAAGTAAAAAGTCTGGCCTAAGAGCACAAATCACATTGGTTGTATGTTCATTAAAATAGGACCCTGTCTAAAGTGGTAATTGAAAAGTTTGAGGCCTTCATAACCAAACTTGTATACTATGGTACTGACACTTTTAGGTGCATGAAACAACAATGCATATAAATAGTGAAGAATGCATTATAAAGTATTTGCTATTTGGGATATGCTAAGAAGACTGTAATAGTTTGGTAAGTCTTGGGATTTAGACCTTTTCTAGTTTTAGTTTGTTTTTCTTGCTCAAACCTATTGAAGCTCGTGACCATATACCTTGATCCAAATTTAATCTGAAGGATGTCAAACAGGCATATACACTTCATTTGTCTACATATTTCTTAACTCTTTGGTACCTTTAGCAGAAATAAAGCCCATTGCTTTTCCCAGTTGGCACACAACATCTTTCCTCTCCTCTCCATAGCCTTGTCAAGAGCAGCCATTATTCTACACTAGCCATGTGTCCAGTTCCACATAAATACTCAAAATCTTAATATTTCAAATCAACTTTAATCAGATTTGTACTTAATTATTTCCTGTCTCCTAGTGTCTTTTTTTCCGTATCATTTTTATTTGTATTTTAGTACCACTTTTGGTGATTTGTGGTGCTCTTATCTTTAATCCCTGGAAATAATTTTAGCAAAAATTTCAGTGACTTAAATTTGGGAAACACTGTATCTTTCTGTTGAAGATTTACCATATATGCTAACATGCTTAAACTCCGAAAAGTAAAGGCTTGCAGGAAAATTATATCAATACTTGTTTAGTTTGTTTAATCCAGGGGTTGCCATAGAACTTAAAAAATGTACAACATTTGTCATGCTATTTATTCTTTAGTTGAAGAGACTTTAGAACTTAAAAATTGATACTTTAGTTAAATTCATGAATGCCTTTGCTACTGCATGGACTAAGTGGGAGAGGAAATCTTTCATACCTATACTTTCCACTTGGTTAGACTACATGAGAGGCTTTTTTCTCTTTCTTAAATTGCTTCCTTAGTTGTTCACTTTCACCTCAGATGATTTCCAAAATTCCTTGACAAATCAGTCATAGGTGGGTTTACTTTCTGAAGGTAAGATTCTTCCCTTCCACTGTCCCCATTCTTTTTTTTTTTTTTTTTTTTTGTGGTACGCAGGCCTCTCACTGCTGTGGCCTCTCCCATTGCGGAGCACAGGCTCCGGACGCGCAGGCTCAGCGGCCATGGCTCACGGGCCCAGCCGCTCCGCGGCATGTGGGATCTTCCCGGACCAGGGCACGAACCCATGTCCCCTGCATCGGCAGGCGGACTCTCAACCACTGCACCACCAGGGAGGCCCCTGTTCACCTTTTTTAATTGTTGCTTTTATTTATTTAGTTTTTGGCTACACCACGTGGCTTGCGGGATCTCAGTTCCCTGATCAGGGATTGAACCCCAGCCATGGCAGTGAAAGCCCAGAATCCTAACCGCTAGGCCACCTGTGAACTCCCTAATTGTTGCTTTTAAAAGTTCTTTGTAGATTAAGGAAGATAGCCTTTTATCATAAGTAATAAAAATATTTTTCCAGTTTGTTGTCATATTTATGCTTTTGTTAGACATCAAATTTAGAAAGACCTTCCCCACTCCAAAATTACTGGAAACAAAATCCAGCTATATTTTCTAGCATTTTTAATGGTTTCATTTTTTTATTTTTAAATATTTTCTCCAAGTGTAATTTATTTTGGTACAAAGAGTGATGAGGTAAGAATCCAATTCTTAGGGGCTTCCCTGGTGGAGCAGTGGTTGAGAGTCCGCCTGCCGATGCAGGGAATGCGGGTTCGTGCCCCGGTCCAGGAAGATCCCACATGCCGCGGAGCGGCTGGGCCCGTGAGCCATGGCCGCTGAGCCTGTGCGTCCGGAGCCTGTGCTCCCCAACGGGAGAGGCCACAAC
>NC_041234.1:49120090-49128479 GCF_002837175.3 Physeter macrocephalus | reverse complement strand
AGCCATAGCCGCTGAGCCTGCGCGTCCGGAGCCTGTGCTCCGCAACGGGAGAGGCCACAACAGTGAGGGCCCCACGTCCCGAAAAAAAAAAAAAAAAAAAAAAAAAAAAAAAGAGCAATCTCCAAGCAGAAGTCCAGCATCTGGTCTTTGCATCTGTAGCTTCAGGAATTCAGGTTTCTCAATTCTTCATCACATGCTAGAGGAGTGTGACTCCTATTAACCAAGTTTGCAAGGGGCTGACTTATAATGCAGAATATACCTGCTTACTTCTCAGGAGAACTAATGCCAACCAAGTGCCCTGGGCACTCCCTATTTGGGGCAAGTGACTGAGGGTCATTGAGAGAGCTCGGACTTTACCTTGTGCATTTTTGATCACATACACATTACTTTGATTCTTTAGTTGAATGCTGCAAATAGCATCTTTGTGCATTTAATTACTTTCATAAATTGGATTTTCCTAGGATTGATTTCCAGAAGTCAAATTACTCGGTCAAAAGTATGACCATGGGCTTCCCTGGTGGCACAGTGGTTGAGAGTCTGCCTGCTGATGCAGGGGACACGGGTTCGTGTCCCGGTCCGGGAAGATCCCACATGCCGCGGAGCAGCTAGGCCCGTGAGCCATGGCCGCTGAGCCTGTGCGTCCGGAGCCTGTGCTCCGCAACGGGAGAGGCCACAACAGTGAGAGGCCCGCATACCACACACACACAAAAAAAGTATGACCAATTTTATAGCTCTTGGTACATTTCCCTAATTGTTTCCAAAGCGTTGTACTAGTTTACAGTGTCAGGAATATTACTATAACAGGACTAAATATTTAAAATGTGCTAATTTAGGAGGTAAATCATTTTTAAATTAGCATTTCTTTTTATTACTTCTTAAGATGTATGTTTTCCAAATGTTTGCTGCATTATTTTGCTAATCCTCCCCATTTTACTGACTATCACGAAATAATGTTTACCAGACAGTTTTGTGACTGATTAAAACACACTGAAAAGAGGAGTAAGGAAGAGGAACACTTTGTCCCTGTTCTTCCAACAGTCCCACTCCCCAGTGATAAACAATGTTTCTTATTTATTCTTTTAGAAAGTTCTTAAGCATAAAGCACATACCAGTACAAGTCAAGTGCACAAAGCTTTTCTTCTTATAAATGGTATTATGCTATATGGATTGTTCTACAGATTGCAGTTTTTGACTTTATATATCTTAGTATTTCCCCTATCAGCACATATAGCTCTTATCACTTTGTTTTGGATGAACCGTAATTTATTCAAATACACCCTTAGGGCATTTAAACTCCTTCCAAATTTGTGCTATTACAAACAATGTTGCAATGAACATCCTCCTATGCATTTCTCTGTGCACTAGTAATTAATCATACATCCTTCATCCACAGAACTGAACAAAGACCAAAACAACCTGTGTATGTCTGTACATGATCCAATGAGCATGAGTTACAGGGAGAAGGGACATGGGGGAAAGGAAGGAGAAGGGGGAAAGGAGTCAAGAGAAAATAAGAGTGAACTACAAAAAGAACATGTATGATGCAAACACATTTTTGCACTTATGTATATGAGTATATGTATATAGAAATTAAATAAAATTGTCCTAAAAATGAAAGAAAAAAGTCCTAGTAGTGAAATTACAGGGCCAAAGGACATGGGCATTTAAAATTCTGACATTGTCAGATTGCCCTCCAAAAAATGTTGCACCAATTTATAGTGCCACCATGACTGTATGAAATTTCCCTACAAATTTGCCAACACTGGGTATTATCAAAAATTTTTAAAAATCTTTGCCAATCTGATATATGAAAAATGGTATCTCACTCATTTAAAATTCTTTCAATTCTTTAAATAAAATAAAATTAAAAGATGAATAAATTTTAATGTCTATGGGCCATTTGTATTTTTTTCCCTGAGAACTACCTTCTAAAACTTTTGCTCATTTTGTTTGTTCACCTTCCCCCCCCCCCCCGGTACGCAGGCCTCTCACTGCTGTGGCCTCTCCCATTGCGGAGCACAGGCTCCGGACGCGCAGGCTCAGCGGCCATGGCTCACGGGCCCAGCCGCTCCGCGGCATGTGGGATCTTCCCGGACCAGGGCACGAACCCATGTCCCCTGCATCGGCAGGCGGACTCTCAACCACTGCACCACCAGGGAGGCCCCTGTTCACCTTTTTTAATTGTTGCTTTTATTTATTTAGTTTTTGGCTACACCACGTGGCTTGCGGGATCTCAGTTCCCTGATCAGGGATTGAACCCCAGCCATGGCAGTGAAAGCCCAGAATCCTAACCGCTAGGCCACCTGTGAACTCCCTAATTGTTGCTTTTAAAAGTTCTTTGTAGATTAAGGAAGATAGCCTTTTATCATAAGTAATAAAAATATTTTTCCAGTTTGTTGTCATATTTATGCTTTTGTTAGACATCAAATTTAGAAAGACCTTCCCCACTCCAAAATTACTGGAAACAAAATCCAGCTATATTTTCTAGCATTTTTAATGGTTTCATTTTTTTATTTTTAAATATTTTCTCCAAGTGTAATTTATTTTGGTACAAAGAGTGATGAGGTAAGAATCCAATTCTTAGGGGCTTCCCTGGTGGAGCAGTGGTTGAGAGTCCGCCTGCCGATGCAGGGAATGCGGGTTCGTGCCCCGGTCCAGGAAGATCCCACATGCCGCGGAGCGGCTGGGCCCGTGAGCCATGGCCGCTGAGCCTGTGCGTCCGGAGCCTGTGCTCCCCAACGGGAGAGGCCACAACAGTGAGAGGCCCGCGTACCGCAAAAAAAAAAAAAAAAAATCCAATTCTTATTGTTTTCCAAATGGTCAACCAATTATCTTCGAATTATTTGTCAATGAATCCATCTTTTCCCCACTGATTTGTAATGTCATTTTTTTCATCATGAGCTAAATTTTCATATGTATTTGGGTCTATTTCCAGACTCTCTATTCTATGGTCTCTACTTTCTCCCATACCAGACACTTATCTGTATGCTTATCTTACCTGTGAAGGAGGAAAACAGAGCAGTGTTGTGGGAGAATGAAGACTTAGAGGAGACGAGGCAACTATCCTAAAACACCTATCCCAGAGAAGAAAAATACTTCACCTGTGTACCTCAAGAGGGCAGCACTGCGAACACTGGGAGTCACAAAAGGACAGATTTGAAATTCACCAGAATGAAGAACTTTCTAGAAATTACACATATTCAACACTGCATTGTGTTGCTTCATGAAGTTATACACTCCTGGCCACTAAAAGAGCTGTTATACAGAGGATTCATGCATTGGATAGAAGCTGGACTCCCATGATTCTAAGCTCTTTTCACAATTCTCATTTTATGACTAACCAAATTATATACTCTGTAGACTCTAAGTGACATAAACATATTAAACATATACTTTTTGAGAAAGTCGTTTTGCCAACAGAGTAAGACTAAACTAAGAGAAAAGAGAATTTTTCAAATCTCACCAATCATCATCCTGGATCTTCCAACGCCCATCCTCTGGTTTGGACATGTCCGCGTCTGTAGTCAGGACAAAGATATGTTTGAAAGGAAACCAGAACCAGTTAGATGTTTCTACATTCTGCATTTACCTTTGAGCAGCTTCTTCACCCCAACTTAAAGCCAAAACTTTGCTCTATGAAATGAGAAGTATTTAAATTTGTTAATTGCCGACCTTTCTCCCACCTTGCCCCACCAAGGTTCTTCGCTGATCTGTTAGAAAGCCCAAAGCGGCCCCTGATGTTAAGCCGCCTCAACCACCACCTGTTATAGAGATGTGCGGGGAGGACAATAGTTCATTTATCAGCCCCCAGATCAATTTTCTCCCCATTGTAAGGCTTTAGCATGTACTACTCCGTCCCCGGCCCAATGCTCTTCTGACCTCAAATGTATTCCCACACCCCCCACATCGTCACCGGCCCTCCCCTCTCCCCACATCTTCATTCCCCCTACTTCTGCCTCATGCCCCAAGGAAGTCTTCCATCAGGCTTTCACACGCTCCCACCCCCCACACCCTGCCACCCCTGTACCCTCCACCACCTCCCTACTCCTGCTCGTGGCCAGTCTTACACAGACCAGGCCACACCCCGACACACACCTCAATCCAACTCACACTCTCCCCATCCCCCTACTCGCACGGGGAATCAGGTCACCCTCCCTCCACGCCTCCGCCTCCGCCCCAGCGGGGCCTCAAACCCTCTGCTTACCATCACACTCCGCCTCGCCACTCCACGCGCTCCACCTCCCCTCTAAGCCAGTATGACCAATTTTATAGCTCTTGGTACATTTCCCTAATTGTTTCCAAAGCGTTGTACTAGTTTACAGTGTCAGGAATATTACTATAACAGGACTAAATATTTAAAATGTGCTAATTTAGGAGGTAAATCATTTTTAAATTAGCATTTCTTTTTATTACTTCTTAAGATGTATGTTTTCCAAATGTTTGCTGCATTATTTTGCTAATCCTCCCCATTTTACTGACTATCACGAAATAATGTTTACCAGACAGTTTTGTGACTGATTAAAACACACTGAAAAGAGGAGTAAGGAAGAGGAACACTTTGTCCCTGTTCTTCCAACAGTCCCACTCCCCAGTGATAAACAATGTTTCTTATTTATTCTTTTAGAAAGTTCTTAAGCATAAAGCACATACCAGTACAAGTCAAGTGCACAAAGCTTTTCTTCTTATAAATGGTATTATGCTATATGGATTGTTCTACAGATTGCAGTTTTTGACTTTATATATCTTAGTATTTCCCCTATCAGCACATATAGCTCTTATCACTTTGTTTTGGATGAACCGTAATTTATTCAAATACACCCTTAGGGCATTTAAACTCCTTCCAAATTTGTGCTATTACAAACAATGTTGCAATGAACATCCTCCTATGCATTTCTCTGTGCACTAGTAATTAATCATACATCCTTCATCCACAGAACTGAACAAAGACCAAAACAACCTGTGTATGTCTGTACATGATCCAATGAGCATGAGTTACAGGGAGAAGGGACATGGGGGAAAGGAAGGAGAAGGGGGAAAGGAGTCAAGAGAAAATAAGAGTGAACTACAAAAAGAACATGTATGATGCAAACACATTTTTGCACTTATGTATATGAGTATATGTATATAGAAATTAAATAAAATTGTCCTAAAAATGAAAGAAAAAAGTCCTAGTAGTGAAATTACAGGGCCAAAGGACATGGGCATTTAAAATTCTGACATTGTCAGATTGCCCTCCAAAAAATGTTGCACCAATTTATAGTGCCACCATGACTGTATGAAATTTCCCTACAAATTTGCCAACACTGGGTATTATCAAAAATTTTTAAAAATCTTTGCCAATCTGATATATGAAAAATGGTATCTCACTCATTTAAAATTCTTTCAATTCTTTAAATAAAATAAAATTAAAAGATGAATAAATTTTAATGTCTATGGGCCATTTGTATTTTTTTCCCTGAGAACTACCTTCTAAAACTTTTGCTCATTTTGTTTGTTCACCTTTTTTTTTTTCCCCCCCCCGGTACGCAGGCCTCTCACTGCTGTGGCCTCTCCCATTGCGGAGCACAGGCTCCGGACGCGCAGGCTCAGCGGCCATGGCTCACGGGCCCAGCCGCTCCGCGGCATGTGGGATCTTCCCGGACCAGGGCACGAACCCATGTCCCCTGCATCGGCAGGCGGACTCTCAACCACTGCACCACCAGGGAGGCCCCTGTTCACCTTTTTTAATTGTTGCTTTTATTTATTTAGTTTTTGGCTACACCACGTGGCTTGCGGGATCTCAGTTCCCTGATCAGGGATTGCTCCACCTGCCCCTACTTCCACACATTACTCAGCCTGCTGGCCTTCCACCATTCAGGTCTAGAGCACCCCCTACAACTGTACGCCACCTCCCAGGCCTCTACTCCCTCATACACCAACTGGTATCTCTGCCCCCCATCCCCCATCTTTGCTTTAGCGGAGTTAATATCACTAACACACACAAAAAAATTCCTTCTTCCAAAAGCTTTAAGTGGAAACGGGCAAAATATTTTGAAAATCTGTCCCAAGGCTCACAGACAGTGTCCAGGGCTTATGGTGGTCCTCACTTTAAGTCAGCTCAACTAGGACGAGCGTGAAGATTGATTCCGCTTCGATACTCTCCCTTCACCTACCTGCTTCTGCTGCCTCTGGCCCAACCGAATCGCCGCCGCTCTCCTCTGACTGGGAGTGGAAGGTGTGCAACGTCCCGAGCAACTGTGAAGCACGCCAAGCGCGCACTTTTATAGAGCCCAGGCTCAGTGGGTGGTAGGAACTGACTTATTCCCGCCCTCCCTGTACCCACCTATCACAGTGCGGTAACCAGGCAATTTTGCGGCTATGAACTCAAACTTGGCGCCCAGTTATAGTGCTTCCGGAATCAAGCTTATCACTTCCACGAGGTATCGCTAATTTTACCGGAACGTACCATTTCATGCACAGGGTACAAGCCCCATTTCTGTAGTTTGGCAATCCCTAAATTAATTTGTGGGGCGACAGGGAAAAACCAAGTCGAATCCTCCCGAACGAAGTTTCATCCTTGTGAGGACTTGGATAAGCGAGCCCCATTCCTTGCTTGAATTGCCCAACTAAGTCCATTAGCCTCCCTCCAAACAACGCGGAGGCGCGGGGAGGGGGGTGGGGGGTGAGGGGGGAGGGGTCAGACCCCTTGATAAGAGTGAGGCAGCAACCCAAAAGTGCCAAGCAACACTGAACTATGATGTTTGCTTCCAGACCCCTCCGAACTCCGGAGATAAAGAGAAATTAGTTACGTGAAGCTTTCTGGCACTCACTCCCGACACACCAAGAAAAACAAACGGGGCGGGGGGGCTTCCCTGGTGGCGCAGTGGCTGAGAATACGCCTGCCGATGCAGGGGACACGGGTTCGTGCCCCGGTCCGGGAAGATCCCACATGCCAAGGAGCGGCTGGGCCCGTGAGCCATGGCCACTGAGCCTGTGTGTCCGGAGCCTGTGCTCCGCAACGGGAGAGGCCACAACAGTTAGAGGCCCGCGTACCACAAAAAAAACCCAAAACCAACAAAAAACAAACGGGGGCAGCAAAGGCTTCCTAGATTGTACCCGCTTCTCCGGCAAAAACCCATACATCTCATAATTTAAGCATTTGGCCAACAGAATACATATAAAACGTCCCTGCATTAAAAAACATTAATGACATTGAGCTTATTTCATGCTAGGCTCTGTTCCAAGTGTTTTTATTTTTTTTTTAATTTATTTTTTGCAGTATGCGGACCTCTCACTGTTGTGGCCTCTCCCATTGCGGAGCACAGGCTCCGGACGCGCAGGTTCAGCGGCTATGGCTCACGGGCCCAGCCGCTCCACGGCATGTGGGATCCTCCCGGACCGGGGAACGAACCCGTGTCCCCTGCATCGGCAGGCGGACTCTCAACCACTGCTCCACCAGGGAAGCCCCCAAGTGTTTTTATATGGATTTAATCCTTACGACACTTTAAAAAAAGTAGGCAGTGTTAGCACTCTCATTTTACAGAGATCACATGGCTAAAAAGTGGCAGGGAGCTAGAATGCAAATTCCAGCAGCACTAGTTAGTCTTAAGCACCAAACTGCCTACATATAAAAAGGTACTTTCTGAGTTGATAGTGAATGGGATAAGAAGGGCTTATCATTATAACCTTATCACTTACAACAAACTTGCAAGTTTACCTCTACAAGCCTATTCCATAAAAATGGGGCTTACATAACTGTGTGCCTCAGAGGTTTGGGGAAAGAATCTGAACATTAGCTGTAGTTAATATTAAGAGGCATGTGCTTCAAGTAAAGAGTGGGTTTAGGATTGGAATCAAATGGTAAGTTACACAAGTTTATTCAAGGTGCACAGCAACTCCTTTAGACTGAAGGCAGAAGGAGCTGAAGTAGACTGGAAATAACTGATGCAGATTCCTAATAAATAGAAGAGGGTGGGGGTAAGAACTTATTTATGGGGACTTCCCTGGTGGTCCAGTGGTTAAGAATCCACCTTCCAATGCAGAGGACACATGTTCGATCCCTGGTAGGGGAACTAAGATCCCACATGCCATGGGGCAACTAAACCTGCACGCCGCAACTACTGAGCCCACGCACTCTAGAGCCCGCACGCCACAACTAGAGAAGCCCATGCGCCACAACGAAAAGACCCTGCACACCACAACGAAAAGACCCCACATGCCGCAACTAAGACCCGATGCAGTCAAATAAACAAACAGATATTAGAAAAAAAAAGAACTTATGGGGCTTCCCTGGTGGTGCAGTGGTTGCGCGTCCGCCTGCCGATGCAGGGGAACCAGGTTCGCGCCCCGGTCTGGGAGGATCCCACATGCCGCGGAGCGGCTGGGCCCGTGAGCCATGGCCGCTGAGCCT
>NC_041234.1:49107471-49116364 GCF_002837175.3 Physeter macrocephalus | reverse complement strand
TTTAGAAATGAAAGTAAAAATCTTATCACACACTATCATTTTTAGAAGCAGCATAAAGGGGCAGTCAACGGTAAAACACTGGTGAAATAGGTCAAAACTCTAGGCCAAAAATCCATTATTATTATCATCAGTGACAGTACCACAACTGTGCCCTTCATAATTAATCATCACTCCTAAGAATCTTCATTTGGCACCAGATGATGTGTTTAAGAGAAACACTCTGGGAGGTTTTGAATCAGACTTGGTTTTTTGTTAGCCAAGTTACAGGAGAATTCTTAAAGTGGGGGGAAGGGAAGAAGGAAACGGACCAGAAAAAGAATTTAAGCCATCATCTAGAAACCAGCAGAGCACTGATAGTTCCAAACATTATGTCAGACACTAAAATGACTGATATCGGCTCAAGTGGTTGATAAAACCTATAAAAAGGCTACACCAGCAAAGTCCCCATTTATCTGTAGAGTTCAGAAACTAAAACAAGGAATATTTTAGCTTAAAACCTTATCGCAAGAGAATCATATACACTTCACATGAATAAAAATACCTGAAACCAAACATTTTTAAGAGCTCCAATACCTAAAGTATAAAGAAAAAAATTAATTCAGAAGACTCAATCAGTCCATGATAATCACAAAATGGCTGGGCAATCTCTATCTCCCTTCCACACTTACCATCCATCCCATGGAAGACCAAGGGAGATGAGACCTTCCAGACTTATGCAACACCTGGCTGCTGCAAAATCCTCTGGAGACTCCTTGTGGAACAGCAGCTTCGCATCTCTTGTGTCTCTCCCTATCATGATCATGCAGGAAGCAAGCCTGGCTGTGCTATTTCTTATCATTGTCTGTCACGCATGTGCAACGTGATATTGTACAGATAAGTAAAAAGTAGTTCCCTTTCCCCCAGAAGGTTGAGGCTCAGGTACAGGGGTAATTCTCCTGTGCACAAAGTCATTATTTAGGCCGACTCAGTGACTTCAACAGGCTTAATCATGTGATCAGGTTTGTTGCCAGCTGCATAATGCTCCCACATCTGTAGATAGAGCCGCTCTAGTTCCATTGTGTATTGTTTGGTGTTGAACAGAGGGCTAGATATTCTCTGCTTCCAGACTTTGCCACGAATTTTCTTCAGGCTGAATAATAAAAAGAGATCCAAGTTTACAAATCAGAGCAGAAATTCAGAACTAGCCCCCATAAACACCTAGACACCTGTATGGTAAATTACATGACCAAATTTTCTCTTCTGATTGGCCCTCCCTTACCTCAATGCTAAAAAAGTGAAAGGTCACAGCTAACAAAATGTTAAACACTTAAAATGGAGTTCACCTCCATGTCCCCTGAAAAGACTGCTCTTTCCTAAATAAGCATATCCAAGAGACACCATGCATTCTCCACTTCATCTTATTTCTACCTTTAAAATAAAAATAAGACTTGTCAATGACACGTCTATTCCTAAGTACTACTGGTTAGAACGTAAACTGTTTACCCTTTTAATATGCAACTTAGCAATGTGTCTATTAGAACTATAAATGTTCATAACCCTATGACCTATCAATAACACTTTTAAATCGATTCAACAGAAATAATCAGAGATGCAGACATACCTGACCATGCAAAGATGTTCACTGAAGCATCATTTACAATAGCTAAGGCACAAACATAAGATGGAAGTATTCATTTTATGAATGTTTTAATGAAATAGGAAAACACTCAAGGGGAAAAGATGCACTACATCTACTGCTTTAATTTTCCCCTTGTACATGAACTGAGTTGGTTTATTTAGATATAAAAAAAAAGTGTTCCTAATATCACCAAGACTATGGTTCTGTTCAGAAACAGGAAAAAAAAGCAATCAATTCTTCTGAGGAAAGAGGATAGAATTCTCTCTCTCCTCCTGTTGTGAATATATCATTTGTCATGAGACTATTATTATACAGAGAGAGTTATTACTTTAGAGCCAGAAGCTGGAATACTCTTGTGCATTTTTAAAAACAATTAATAAAAGGGTTATTTTAATGTTTTTTTGTGCCAGAACTAGTAAAACAGCTATGCATATCTGTTGGCCTCAACCCAACCATGACCATATTAATGTTATCTTCCAAATAAAAATACCTTTGTGTTTTTTTTAAAGTTCTGTATGTCGGCTTCCCTGGTGGTGCAGTGGTTAAGAATCCGCCTGCCAATGCAGGGGACATGGGTTCGAGCCCTGGTCCGGGAAGATCCCACATGCTGCGGAGCAACTAAGCCCGTGTGCCACAACTACTGAGCCTGTGCTCCAGGGCCTACGAGCCACAACTACTGAGCCCGCGTGCCACAACTACTGAAGCCCGTGCGCCTAGAGCCCGTGCTCCGCAACAAGAGAAGCCACCGTAATGAGGAGCCCACGCACCGCAACGAAGAGTAGCCCCCACTCGCCGCAACTAAAGAAAGCCCGCGTGCAGCAATGAAGACCCAAAGTGGCCAAAAATAAATAAATAAATAAATAAAATAAATTTAAAAGTAAATAAATAAAGTTCTGTACGTCAACAGAATGGTTAAACTGTGGTGCATCCATACACTGAAATACTACTCAGCAATAAAAGGGAATGAACTACTGATACGAGCCAACAACATGGATGAATCTCAAAACATTATCCTGAGTGAAAGAAGCCTTCAGAGTACATGCTGTATGATTCCATTTGTATAAGGTTCTAGAAAGGCAAGACTAAATAAATTATGGAGGAAAAAAAATTCAGAACAGTGGTTGTCTCTGAGGGCTGGTGAGGAGGACCAACTGAGAAGGGGTGTGAAGGAACTTTCTGGAGTGATGGTAATGTTCTACATGCTGTTGGAGGCCTGGGTTATAAAGGTATTTCTCAAAACTCACTTAAGATTTGTGTATTCCAGTTTGGGATTAGCAGGTACAAACTACTGTAGATAAAGTAAACAACAAGGTCCTACTGTACAGCACAGAGAACTATATTCAATATCCTATAATAAACCATAATGGAAAATAATATGAAAAAGAATATACACATGTATATAATATATATATATAACTGAATCAACTTTGCTGTACACCAGAAACAACACTGTAAATCAACTATACTTCAACTAAAAAAGTAAAATTAAATTAATTTTTAAAAAGATTTGTGTATACACTATATGTAAATTCTGCCTCAAAAGACAAAAGAAACAAGTATTAAACTCTAGTTAATGATGGCCATTCTGAAGTATTTAGGGAGAAGAATACTGATATCTGCAATTTACTTCAAATAAGATGGATTTCTAAATGGATACAGGAATAAACAGATGGAATAAGTGTGATAAAAGTACAGTAAAATTATAAGTGGCGGAAGCTAGGTGTTAGGTATATAAGTGTTTATTATAAAATTGAACTTTTTCATAACAAAATGTTGGGAAAAAGTATTGTATGAAATCAACTAAGTTCCAAAAAAGTACACTAAATTATTTACTGTAGTTACCTCTGGGATGATGGACATGAATCTTAATTTTTTAATGCCTGGGCTCAAAGTTTTCACTAGTTTTTCTTAGCTGTATATGATGTTCAGGAGAGAAAATTTTGAAAATGATAAATAAATACTTAACATACATCTGTTGAATGCTTACTATGTACCAAGAACTGTTGTTAAGTGCTTCACGTGGAACACTTTTTTCTTTTTTTAAACATCTTTATTGGAGTATAATTGCTTTACAATGTTGTGTTAGTTTCTGCTGTATAACAAAGTGAATCAGCTATATGTATACATATATCCCCATATCCCCTCCCTCTTGCGTTTCCCTTCCACCCTCCCTATCCCACCCCTCTAGGTGGTCACAAAGCAACGAGCTGATCTCCCCCTGTGCTATGTGGCTGCTTCCCACTAGCTATCTATCTTACATTTGGTAGTGTATCTATGTCAATGCTACTCTCTCACTTCATCCCAGCTTACCCTTCCTTCCCCCTCCCCGTGTCCTCAAGTCCACTCTACGTCTGCATCTTTATTCCTGTCCTGTCCCCTAGGTTCTTCAGAACCTTTTTTTTTTTTAGATTCCATATGTGGGTTAGCATACGGTATTTTTTTTTCTCTTTCTGACTTCACTCTGTATGACAGTCTCTAGGTCCATCCACCTCACTACAAATAACTCAATTCTGTTTCTTTTCATGGCTGAGTAATATTCCATTGTATATACGTGCCACATCTTCTTTACCCATTCATCTGTTGATGGACACTTAGGTTGCTTCCATGTCCTGGCTATTGTACATAGAGCTGCAGTGAACATTGTGGTACATGTCTCTTTTTGAATTATGGTTTTCTCAGGGTATATGCCCAGGAGTGGGATTGCTGGGTCATATGGTAGTTCTAATTTTAGTTTTTTAAGGAACCACCATACTGTTCTCCATAGTGGCTGTATCAATTTACATTCCCACCAACAGTGCAAGAGGGTTCCCTTCTGTCCACACCCTCTCCAGCATTTAATGTTTGTAGATTTTTTGATGATGGCCATTCTGACCGGGAACACTTTTTTTTAATCCTCACATCTCTGCAAGGTAGGTACTATCATTCATTCCCATTCTGCAGATGGAAAAACCAAGGCACATAGAGACTAACTTGTCCAAAGTCACAAAGCTTGTGAGAGAGCCTGGATTCAAACCCAGGAAGTCTGACTCAAAGAGGGTGCTTCTTTAAACTTCTACATAATATGCTACTTGTCAGAAAACACAAAGAAAAAAAAAATCACACATAATACCCAAAGAAAAATCTCATTTAAGAGATAAACACTATTTTATTATATGGATAAAGCATCATTTATCTAAGCATCATCTCTCTAATTCCCACCCATTTGGGGGCATTTAAGTCGTGTCCAAATATTATTACAAGGATATTCTTAGGTTCAAAGGTCTAGCTTTTTTTTTTTTTCCTTAGGGCTCTGAAAAGACTACCAATTTACTCACCAATGTATGAAAAGGTCAGCACCTCAATGCTCCCTCATCATTGGTATCGTATTAAAAATCTTTTATTTTATAGGTAAATAATGGGTATACCTCAATGTTATTTTAATTTATTTCTACTAGGGAATTCCCTGGTGGTCCAGTGGTTAGGACTCCACGCTTTCACTGCCGAGGGCGTGGGTTCAATCCCTGATCAGGGAACTAAAATCCCACAGGGCACGTGGCAAGGCCAATATATTAAAAAATAAATATTTATTTCTACTACAGAGGTTGAACTTTCTTGTTAACCATTTGTATTTCTAGTTTAGTCAGTTGTCATTTCTTTGCTTACTTTCCTGTTAAGGGATTTAAAATGTAAATATTCTTCAGTCTTTATATAGCCAGGCTATTAATATTTGACATTAAGGAACAGATTTTTTTCCCCTCTTGTTTGCCTTTTAATTTTCTTTTTTTTATTGAAGTATAGCTAGTTTACATCTTTTAATTCTCTTGACTTACTTTTATTCAGCCATTTACTCTTTACATAGTGAAACCTAATGATCACTTCATTTATGAAAATTTAAAAAGTTCTTCTCAGGACTCCCCTGGCGGTCCAGTGGTTAAGACTCCATGCTTCCACTGCAGGGAGCACAGGTTCAATCCCTGGCCGGGGAAGTAAGATCCCGCATGCCGTGTGGCGCGGCCATAAAAATAAATAACAAGTTAAATTAAATTAAAAAATAAAATAATAAAAAGTCCTTCTCCCATCCAGAGAGCATACAACTAATTCATTTATTTTATATTACCCTTATTTTATGATTTCACTTCATAACACCTATATTCTCTCTAAATTTTTTGTGTTTCCTTCACCTCACCATATAATTTGTTCATGGAAAAGTTTACTTACTATTCTAGATCAGTTCCCAGTTTCACAGCTATGTCTTCATATTCTTGTCTATTTTTAACAATAAGCTCAAGACAGCCTAAACAAGTCAGCTGGGAAGCTGCAACTCGGGAAGCAAGAGTCTCTCCTGCAATAAGAAAGATAACAACTGCACATCTGAGAATGCAAATAGCACACAGTTATTAATGTTATTTATGTTAAATATCCACACGATGCAGATGAGGAGTGTTCAGACTTGAACAAGTCTCATTTTCTATCATCTTGCCCTAAATGTTGCTTCTAGTACATATGATTTCACCTGGAAGTGTCTCTCCCAAGGAGATTTTTAAAAGAACAAGGAAGCAACTCACCTGGCATAGTCACCATGGGTGTCCCTGCCCAAAGGACATCCATCCCTGTGGTGTGTCCATTACAGAGTGGAGTGTCCAAGCAGACATCAGCCAGCTGGCCTCTCCGAACATGTTCCTCTTTAGGAGCAACAGGTGAAAAAATGATACGGTTCTGGGGAAGGCCCATATTTTGTGCGTACTGTTGAATATTAGGTTCTCCTACTGCTGGAAAACGCAACAGCCACAGTACACTATTGGGAACACGCTTCAGAATCTAAAATAGGGAAAACAAGAGCAAGTATTAATAGCAGCTCTGCCCTTCTCAAGAAAGGCTCCCATAAATGTCTAGTAATTCTACCATACTCTCTTTTCACCCAGATAGCAGCCTACCGTGAACTTAAGTCTTTCATTCACATAGATGAATTAGATCAACTGAATTATAGGTTCCTGTTCTGCTTAGCTGTCCCCAAAGACAGTTCAAAGAAAGAGGAGATTGATGCAAGACACAAAACAAGTTACTAATTGGCTAAATCTGAGGCAGCTATGTCCTGTGGGAATTGATACTAGGAGTGGTTTTTGTCCATGAGATAGGAATTTTCCATTTCAAATTTTAAATCCCCCACCATGGTACAACAAATAAAGTTAGTTCACACTTGCCAAACTTTATGTGCCTAATCTAGATCAGGGGTCAGCAGACATTTTCTGTAAAGGACCAGAGAGCAAATACTTTTGCCTTTGATGCCAACATGGACTGTGTCGTAACTATTCAATTCTGCCCTTGTCGCTGGAAAGTAGCCATAGACAATATGTAAGTAAGTAGGCATGGCTGTGTGTCAATAAAATTTTATCTACAAAAACAAGCAGTTGGGACTTCCCTGGTGGTCCAGTGGTTAGGACTCCGTGCTTCCACTGCAGGGGGCTCAGGTTCGATCCCTGGTCAGGGAACTAAGATTCCGCATGCCACACTGCCAAAATAAAAAAACAAACAAAAAAACAAGCAGTGGACTGGATTTGGCTCATTGGCCATAGTTTGCCAACCCGATTTAGACCTACATCTACTCAACGTATCATACAAGTTCACCATCCCGTCTCTGAAAGCCATGAGAACAGATGGATTTCAGAATTTAGAATATTTCAGATTTTTAAAAAGTAGTACAGTATATGTAAATTAAAATTACATAACACTCTCAGCGGCAACTCCCTGCAAACCAACATATTAGTATCTCTGCATCAAGATGTAGGAATATTCATACTAAATGGAATAAATAAAGAACCATAAATAGCCTAACATCAGTTCAGGCAGTGTGGCTGCCAACCAAATAAATTTACCACAAACTTATGAAGATGCTTTTGATTTTCAGGTTTTTTGAAATGAGGAAGTGAAGATTCAGGGATAGTAAACCAGTACTCATCTGCTTCCTCTTCTCCACCCTCCCTCCTCCTTTAAAAAGAGAAAACAGACCAAAAAACCCAGATATTAATCAGAAAAAAAGTCAACCAAGAATTATCTCCATTTTACCTCTATGGAAAAAGAGGCAGATATGGATCGCAAAGTTTAGAACCTTCAGAGGTCCTGCTTATGCAAACTGGTATGATGAAATGACTGAGAAGTAATGGCATAAGCCAATTCCTTCCTGGTTCTAACTCTACAATATTGCAAGAATGATGTAAAATGTGGATGAGTATACATAACAGCTTTGCTATCAGCTTAGACCATGGGTTGGCAAACTATAGCCTATGAGCCAAATCTGGCATATTGCCTGTTTTTGTAAATAAAAACTTATTGGAACATACCTATACTCATTCACTTATATAACGAGTATGGTGTTTTCTTGCTACAAAGGCAGAATTGAGTAGGTGTGACAGAGAATATGGACTGCAAAACCAAAAATATTTACCACCTGGCCTTTTAAGAAAAAGTTTGCTGATCCCTGCGTTTGAACACATAAATTTTAAAAGTTCATAATATGATATTTAGACACTTGAAGGACAAATCAAAAATTGCTGAAATCTACAGCTCTTTTGAAGACTATCACAATAATCTAGCACAATAGCTCCTGAATGGGAGGATGGGAGGGCAGCCTCAGCAAGACGACCTATATACAGAATCTTTACTAGAATCTCTAGACATTAATAATGAATCTACACACACTCACATTTGCCCACATCTGCAAAGTAGATGGGTCAATTTTATATAACTGATTAAAGTTACAGTACACAATGGCATCTTCCGGTAACCCGTACTGAGAACGTGTGGTTACAATAATGGTACGGGGAACCTCCTCTCCAGTGGCAGCCTTATTGTTGATCTAGAACAAGAAAAAATATATGATTATATTTAAAGTAAACATGGTCCGATATTTTTCTTTTCAATATTTGGTTATTTATTTATTTGGCTGCTTCAGGTCTTAGTTGCGGCACACAGGATCTTCGTTGCACCATTGCAGCATGCGGGGTCTTTAGTTGCGGCATGCGGGGTCTTTAGTTGCGGCATGCGGGATCTAGTTCCCTGACCAGGGATCGAACCCAGGTCCCCTGCATTGGGAGCGCAAAGTCTTTTTTTTTTTTTTTTTTTTTTAATTTATTTTTGGCTGTGTTGGGTCTTTGCTGCTGCACGCGGGCTTTCTCTAGTTGCGGCGAGCGGGGGCTACTCTTCGTTGCAGTGCGCATGCTTCTCATTGCAGTGGCTTCTCTTGTTGCAGAGCACGGGCTCTAGGCACACGGGCTTCAGTAGTTGTGGCACGTGGGCTCA
>NC_041234.1:49095827-49106286 GCF_002837175.3 Physeter macrocephalus | reverse complement strand
AGTTCTGCCAGTGCCCCAAGCTGGCTTCCTGGTGATTCAGCAGCACCTCCATGTACAGTTTCCTGTTTGCCAACCTTGGTCTACATCTCCTCAGCAAACATCCAGTGAAGATATCCAAGATAAGAAACTGGCTTTGGAGGAGGAGGGTATTCTTCTGAATTTTTCTTTCCTTTGTACTCTGCCTCAGTCCTGGGGTAGTAACTGCTCCCCTATATCTGCCATTCTTGTATTCTTAAGAGTTCTCTCTACCCCTCAGTAGTTAATTCCCTGTTCAAACTACTGTGTGGTTTCTGTCTCCTGACTAGATCCTGATTGATACAGATACTGAGAATTAAATCAGCGAGATGGCTAAAAGAGTAAAAAGTACTCATCACAAGGAAAAAAAAAACTTTGTAACTAAGTGTGGTGATGGATATCAACTAGACTTTTTGTGGTGATCATTTCACAACATGTACAAATACCAAATCATTATGTTGTACACCTGAAACTAATAGTGTTTTATGTCAATTATACCTCAATAAAAAACAAATAAATAAATAACCAACCCATGAGATGGCTTAAACCCACATTATAGGAAAAAATGGGGAAAAGAATGAGTGACGTTTAACGCAAAGAAAATAAATCATAAGGCACATGCTAAGCTCTAGTTAAAAGGCTATCGTGTGCATGAGAGAACACACTGCATCTTTGCTGCTCACGACCAACAACTACAGCAGCTGCAACAGCAGACTAGCTCTTTATTTTACACGGAAAAGCAAAGACCAGAAATATTCACTTTTACTAAACAGATAGCAGAACTCTTCAGTGAAGATCTCTAAGAAGTCTAATGTCAATACTTAAATTTGTAATTTACACATCTTTGCATCTTCTCAGCTCATTTCAAGTTGTTGTAATCCCCATTGGAGGATCAGCTGTCTCAGCTGTCCCAGGTTTTTGCAGTAACAAAGTCCTAGGTTAATTTTCTCATAAGAAACAAAACAAAGGCTCTTCCTTCAGTTTGCCTGGAGTCTTTTTAAAGTTTCGCCTTCAATTCTGTCCTCTAGAAACAGAGAATCTCCAAAGACAAAGGACACCAAATGCGCTCTAGTTACATCCAATTAAAATACTGTTATACACTCATTTAAATAGGAAAAGGGGCTGATGGCCAAAGAATGATTTACTGGCAGAACTATTTACTAGGTTGAACCTGTAAGAACTTTCTATGTGGACATTAATCATTATCCCAATATCATTTTACATTTATTAACCCCTTCACCCAGGTTACAAAGCACTGAAAATATTTTCTGTCCCCTAACACAAACAATTCTTTATTACTAGTTCTCGTTTTATACAGGAAGAACTTTGGGCTTAAAGAGGGCAAATAACTTGCCTAAGAGACCAAAGCTAGCAGGTGGTAGATCTAGGCCTGCTCTTTACACAGCTTTCTCAAATTTAAACAAACCACTAAGGGGATTTATTTCCAGAAAGACATGTACCAATAACCTGTCAAAAATTATTGCAATTATATCTGACCTTGCTCTTAACGTTCTCTGCCTACATGAGGCCTGAAACAAATAGAAAGAACCACCTACTCAGAGAAAAATGCTGGTGAAGAGAAAGGAAGAAAACATAATCAAACTGCTTATGTGACTTCACAATATACAAAAATTTAAGCTAGATAATCTGTTTATACACGAGATAGCAAGGTGGCCCACTCCTCTTCAACGTTAAACAAAACAGCTGTTATGGTCTAGGACAGAAGTTTGTAATTTTCTCAATAGCACAGAAAGATCATAGCGCAAGTCTTTATTACTTTAAAAAGTTTTTTTTTTACCTCAGTGACAATGTTATAGCCATGAAAATGTATTAGGTAAAGAGGGAGATGGAAAACCATAATAGACTTAACATTGTCAGGGATACGAGAGTAACATCAGAGCAAATGGGCTGAATGGCACATGCTCAGGCTTTGCCACAGGAGAGGGGAAAGGATATGTCTGTTTCGAGGATGAATGTAAAATTCCCTGCCACGTCTCTTAAATGCTACAGACAGGTCCCCTGCATTGGGAGCGCCAAAGTCTTTTTTTTTTTTTTTTTTTTTTAATTTATTTTTGGCTGTGTTGGGTCTTTGCTGCTGCACGCGGGCTTTCTCTAGTTGCGGCGAGCGGGGGCTACTCTTCGTTGCAGTGCGCATGCTTCTCATTGCAGTGGCTTCTCTTGTTGCAGAGCACGGGCTCTAGGCGCACGGGCTTCAGTAGTTGTGGCACGTGGGCTCAGCAGTTGTGGCGCGCAGGCTCAGTAGTTGTGGCACACGGGCTTAGTTGCTCTGCGGCATGTGGGATCTTCCCAGACCAGGGCTTGAACCCGTGTCCCCTGCCTTGGCAGGCAGATTCTCAACCACTGCACCACCAGGGAAGTCCAAGAGCGTGGAGTCTTAACCACTGGACCACCAGGGAAGTCCCCAATCTGATATTTTTCAATCAATAAATAATCCTTATGATGCAAAGTGGTATAACCATTAAAAGTCATGTCGCTGAACTATAATGAGAATATATTCATGACACATTAAGTTAAAGGAAAAAAGTTAGAGCATTATCTTAATTTGGGGGGGACTGCACTATGAAACATCTCACTCTAGCCAAAAAGTTCTCTTCAAAACCCTATTAGTCCAACAGCCAAGCTTTTGCTCACTCTTTTCTCCATGTATGAAATATCCTTTTCTAAATCACACCCACCTTTCAAGACTAAACTTAAATTACTGAACAATCTCTACTAAGACTGCCTCTCCTCACATTGCTCAGCACTATTTCTGAGCATCTACATACACAATTACAGTCTTATCTTGCAATTCCCACACATCTGGGTACTGCCTTACCTTGTTATGTAACTATTCCAGGTGTGACAGACATCTCACACATTATGGGCATTGTGTTCTACACTCAAAATTCTTTGTACCTGTGCACTTCAAGAAGTATACTTGTTTTCCCTTAAGTCAAGCATGTCTGCCCTATTATTTCAAAGGACAGTTCAGGCCCAATACACATTATGGGTGATTAATTCCTTTACCTTAATTCATTTCAAGCATTCTTTGTATAAACTGCTATACCACTAAAACTGTTAACTCCTAAAGAAGTCAGAGATCCTTGCCTTATGATCTCTTGACAGAGCTACATATTCACTTATTCAAGTATGCAATATATAATATTGGGCTGGCCAAAAAATTCATTCGGATTTTTCATATGAGCTTACAAAAACCTGAACGAACTTTTTGGCCAACCCAATATTTACTCAGCATGTACTTCATTATCGTGGCTAAGACACGGACCCTAAAGTAATTCAATTCAGTGGAGAATACATACAAACCCAGGGAATTATAATGTGTTGTGCTGGATGTAAAGATATATCCCAAATACTACAAGAACAGAGAATACAGGTACCAATGGAGCAGGGAAGGAGAGGTCAGGGATATGGACAGAAAGAGATTCCTGGTGGAGTTGTCTGAACTGAAAGTCTTAAAGATGAGTAAGATTTAACTGGGGAAAGGATGAGTTACAGAAGCAAGACACTGTATGATGCCTACAAACAGTTCACCGTTGGTAAGAGTAAAGCCACAGGCAGGGAATAACAAGTTATTAACACAGAAGACTCTCATTAAGTAACCTGCTGGCTGAATCCAAGAGACTTTTAAAATCAAACAAACCTATATAAGATGCCAGTTTCCACTGAATTCATTTCCTCATCTACAAAACAGGAATAATGATGCTTACCTCCTAGAGTTATGAGATGTAAAGAAGATAAATGTATACTTGGTGGTAGATAGTATGTTCTATTATTCTCTTCTCACCTGGGTAGTTGCCAGTCCATTGCTAATACTGAATCCATTAATTGTTATCTGAATTTGTCCTCTGTTAATCATTTCAATAACTGCTTCTGCAATGGTATTCATAGGAATGACAGGCATATTAAGAGCTGTATTACTGCTGTCTGCGTTGTCTCCTCCGTCAGGACATTTCATCTTAAAATAATTACACAAAATACATCATTAGGGAAAAGATCCCAAATGCAGATAACTTAATTTCAATGACAGTATTGACCAGGTTCTGACCTTGACAATTTTCACATCTGGCAGACTATCAAGAAATGCTTTGAGGTCGATGCCATTCAGCACAATCCGATTGTCATAAATGTGCCCATTGGACTTAAAATCGATGACCGCTTTTTTCTAATCGAAAAAAGTTTCAGACATATCTTTTAGGATGCACAGGGACAGCAGCAAGGAAATAAATGACTACAGTTCTTTGCAATTCCCCTATAGCACTGTTTTTCTACCTACCTTCAGGTGAGGGAACATATTAGCATGATCACCAATAAAGAAAGTATGGGGCATATAAGCCAGTTTCTCAGAATACTGCTCAGCAACTTCAGCAGGTGAAGTTTCCTGATCAGTGATGATATAATCCATGAAAAGCGCGCCACTAGTCCCAGGGTACCCCAGCCACATTGCCTAAAAGAAAAAAAAAAAAAAAAAAAAAAAATCAGACCAAAAACTGACTAAGAACCTTCAGCAAAATGCTCTAAAATTAAATAAGTACACAAACAACCAAGGAGGGTGGACTTCTTTAGCCAAGAACAATCAAGTAATATTTTAGACTAACCTTCTAAGTGCTAAACCGTTTTTCCAATTTACAAGACAGAACAACTGTTTCCATTGAACTACGAATTGCACATCTCCATATACATGTTCCTGTGGGCACTGTGTTCTCACTCAAAATTCTTTGTCCCTGTTCATTTTCAAGAACTACACTTTTTTTTTCGTAAGTCAAGCATGTCTGTCCCATTGTTTCAAAGGACAGTTAACCAAAGAGGGAAAAAACCTATCACTGTCTTCTTAGCCCAATAAACACTGTGAATAATTATCATTATTTCCTTTACCTGAATAGGAGCTGGCCTGAGAGCAAAGAGTTCATTTCGAGCACCCTTGGTATAACCATTCATATTTACAAGGATGTGTATACCATCTTGATGGATGCGATCAGCTGCTTTTCCATTGCATGGAATCTATGGAATAAAAAAATAAGAACATATACTATGTATAATCTAAGACTGATTCAATTAGTCTTAATGGCATTGAACAGAATTCAAATTCCCAGATGCAAAAGTGGTAACAACACAAATTACATTAACACGGGGTAAAAATATGGTTAAGTACCATTAAAATGGGCCCACAGCATTACACAAACAGGATACAGAGGAAGGAGAGTTTACCTCTAGACTGAATGCATGAACAACTAGGCCTGGGACTTCCCTGGTGGCTCAGTGGTTAAGAAACCGCCTACCAATGCAGGGGACACGGGTTCGAGCCCTGGTCCAGGAAGATCCCACACACTGCGGGGCAACTAAGCCCATGTGCCACAACTACTGAGACCGTGTGCCACAACTACTGGAGCCTACATGCCTACAGCCCGTGTTTTGCAACAAGAGAAGCCACCGCAATGAGAAGCCTGCGCACCACAACGAAGAACAGCCCCCGCTCGCCACAACTAGAGAAAGCCCGCGCACACCAACAAAGACCCAATGCAACCAAAAAAAAAAAAAACAAAAAAAACTAGGCTTCATAGACGAGTTGATATTTGAAATGGGCCTTCAAAGATGGAGAGGAGGGCTTCCCTGGTGGCGCAGTCATTAAGAATCCACCTGCCAATGCAAAGGACACGGGTTCAAGCCCTGGTCCGGGAAGATCCCACACGCTGCGGGGCAACTAAGCCCATGTGCCACAACTACTGAAGCCTGCATGCTCGACAACAAGAGAAGCCACCGCAATGAGAAGCCCACACACCCCAACAAAGAGTAGCCCCCGCTCGCCACAACTAGAGAAAGCCCGCACACAGCAACAAAGACCCAACGCAGCCATAAATAAATGAATGAATGAATAAATAAATTTTTTTAAAAGATGGATAGGAGTTTGAGGGAGCTGAACAGAATACAATCTCGACAGAGAACTGTATGAATAAAGAACCAGAGTAAAGTAAGTGCATGGTAGGTTTAAAAAATGGGTAGATCACTTCTACTTGGTATAGGGTATAACTGAGGGCTAATGATGGGTGAAAAGCACTGGCAAACAAGGTTGTTTGTTTATAAAGGTTGTGAAGGCCACACTAAAGAGCTTGGACTTCATATAGGCACACCAATGTTCACTGCAGCATTATTTACAATTGCCAAGAAATGGAAGTAACCTAAGTGTCCATCAATGGATGAATGGATAAAGAAGATGTGGTATATATACACAATGGAATATTCCTCAGCCATTTAAAAGTTGCCAGAGGGAAGGGAGGGAGGGGGGCAATATAGGTGACTAGGATTAAGTAGTACAAACCTCCATATATAAAAACAAGCAAGCCACAGGGATATAACATACAACATGAGAAATATGGTCTATAATACTGTAATAACTTTGTATGGGGACAGATGGTTACTAGACTTATGGTGATTTCATAATGTATGCAAATGTCAATTAACTGTAGTACATCTGAAACTAACACAACATTGTACGTCAACTACATTTCAATTTATATATGTGTGTATATATATATAAAATTAATAAATATATATTTTTAAAGGTTTAGACTTCAGTCAATAAGCAGTGAATCCTAAAAGGTCTCAGAGGTGGAGGGCCATATTCTTCTTGGTCACAGAGAGTCCAACCCTACATCAAAAATGGTCAGGGGGCTTCCCTGGTGGCGCAGTGGTTGCGCGTCCGCCTGCCGATGCAGGGGAACCGGGTTTGCGCCCCGGTCTGGGAGGATCCCACATGCCGCGGAGCAGCTGGGCCCGTGAGCCATGGCCGCTGAGCCTGCGCGTCCGGAGCCTGTGCTCCGCAACGGGAGAGGCCACAGCAGGGGAAGGCCCGCATGCCACCAAAAAAAAAAAAAAAAAAAAAAAAAGGTCAGGTATATTTCCAAAGCAACAGCTATAACGCAAAAGACGTTGGTAGAAATTATTTATGAAATGACAAGAGTCTCACAATCCTTCTGCTAGGACTTCAATGATTCATATATATGAATTACTGGATATACCATACATACCTCTGTTAGTCACCAAAGTGGCCAATAGCGTCTATAAGAAAAAACTCTAGTCCATACCTTCAGCAAATTCATTCCCTCACAGGTTTGAATCTTAAACTATCATAAAACTTTTGCTCCTACAGGAAACAGCAATGGAGCAAGTATAGAAATAAAGAAAACCAAAGGCAAAGACCCCTTAAATGACCTATTTGTTCTTCTTCCAAGCCACCATTTTGTTCAATTTATTCAGGTAATATTAGGTATCTACTGTCACAAGTGCTAGCTCAATCCCCAGAGAAGTTCTATGTCCAAGCACAAATACACCATATTTCTATTTCATTTGCAAACTCAGCAAAAATCCATGCTGATTATAAATGCAGTGTAATAAATGTAAACAATCAAGGAAATAAGATCAAAGCAATTACCCACAGGTATGTAGTAGCTGATGTTAAATATCTGTCATGAAAAATATTGAGGATATGGGCTTCCCTGGTGGCGCAGTGGTTAAGAATGCGCCTGTCAATGCAGGGGACACAGGTTTGAGCCCTGGTCCGGGAAGATCCCACATGCCATGGAGCAACTAAGCCCATGTGCCACAACTACTGAAGCCCACGCGCCCAGAGCCCGTGCTCCACAACAAGAGAAGCCACTGCAATGAGAAGCCCGTTCGCCGCAACTAGAGAAAGCCCACGGGCAGCAATGAATACCCATAGTGGCCAAAAATAAATAAATTAATTAAATTTAAAAAAGAAAATTGAGGATACAAGCTACACACCAACAGTTTTATTCACTATTTGCTCAAAATAAAGTTGGAAGTACAAGCCTCTTAGAAAGCCTCATCCACCAGAGGGCAGACAGCAGAAGCAAGAATCCTGCAGCCTGTGGAACAAAAACCACATTCACAGAAAGATAGACAAGATGAAACAGCAGAGGGCTATGTACCAGATGAAGGAATAAGATAAAACCCCAGAAAAACAACTAAATGAAGTGGAAATAGGCAACCTTCCAGAAAAAGAATTCAGAATAATGATAGTGAAGATGATCCAGGACCTCGGAAAAAGAACGGAGGCAAAGATCGAGAAGATGCAAGAAATGTTTAACAAAGACCTAGAAGAATTAAAGAACAAACAGAGATGAACAATACAATAACTGAAATGAAAACTACACCAGAAGGAATCAGCAGCAGAATAACTGAGGCAGAAGAACGGATAAGTGACCTGGAAAACAGAATGGTGGACCTCACTGCTGCGGAACAGAATAAAGAAAAAAGAATGAAAACAAATGACAGCCTAAGAGACGCCTGGGACAACATTAAACTCAACAACATTCGCATGATAGGGGTCCCAGAAGGAGGAGAGAGAGAGAAAGGACCCGAGAAAATATTTGAAGAGATTATAGTCGAAAACTTCCCTAACATGGGAAAAGAAATAACCACCCAAGTCCAGGAAGCGCAGAGAGTCCCATACAGGATAAACCCAAGGAGAAACATGCCAAGACACATAGTAATCAAACTGGCAAAAATTAAAGACAAAGAAAAATTCTTGAAAGCAGCAAGGGAAAAACGAAAAATAACATACAAGGGAACTCCCAAAGGTTAACAGCTTCTTTCTCAGCAGAAACTCTACAAGCCAGAAGGGAGTGGCATGACATATTTAAAGTGATGAAAGGGAAGAACCAAGATTAAAAGAGACAAGGAAGGACACTACAAAATGATCAAGGGACAATCCAAGAAAAAGATATAACAATTATAAATATATATGCACCCAACACAGGAGCACCTCAATACATAAGGCAACTGCTAACAGCTATAAAAGAGAAAATCGACAGTAACACAATAATGGTGGGGGACTTTAACACCTCATATACACCAATGGACAGATCATCCAAACAGGAAATAAATAAGGAAACACAAGCTTTAAATGACACATTAGACCAGATGGAATTTATTGATATTTATAGGATATTCCATCCAAAAACAACAAAATTCATTTTCTTCTCAAGTGCACATGGAACATTCTCTAGGATAGATCACATCTTCAGTCACAAATCAAGCCTTGATAAATTTAAGAAAATTGAAATCGCATCAAACATCTTTTCCAAACACAATGCTATGAGACTAGATATCAATTACATGAAAAAAAAGTGTAAAAAAATCAAACACATGGAGGCTAAACAATACACTACTAAACAAGCAAGAGATCACTGAGAAAACAATAGCAAAGATCAATAAAACTAAAAGCTGGTTCTTGAAGAAGCTAAACAAAATTGATAAACCATTAGCCAGACTCATCAAGAGGGAGAGGACTCAAAAAAAAAAAAGTTTGGAAGTATAAGAGTTTCACCTACCTGAGAAAGATCAATGAAATGATTGGCTTCTGCCATCACCTTCACTCGGAAGTTTGTGCCATCATCTGGGCTCAGGGCATAACAGAATACCTGAAAGGCAGCACATAGTATATTTAATAACCTTGGCTCAAATCTTTCCAAAAGACACTGGGCTTAACACCTAAAGGTGACTTATAAAGCTACCACTGTGGGTTTGTTTGGTTTTATAAATAGTGACTCCAGAGCAACACTAGTCTTACCTCAAATTTATCAGGATTGTGCATGCCTGGAATAGACTGCATAAGATGAGAAGTAGGATGATTCCCAAAGTCAAAACTCACGTATCCTACACGCAGTCGACCATCACTGAGCTTCAAGTCTTTTGGATGTTCATACGGTGGTTTATGAAGGACATTTATCTACCAATGGAATTCAGTGCTTGTTAGTAAAGTTGAGTCTATATGTAAATTTTCATCTAGGAAATGTGACTAGAAAGCATACCTCTTAGGAATGGTATGCCCAGAATACTTCGTTAATCCATACATATAACGAGTCTAATACAACCTTAGCAATTTGTATAATATGCTTCATACTTTGACCTGTTCCTGAGGCCTATGAAGCAGCCCAAGCAAGTTAAAGTTGTAGGAAGGAAGCAGAGTGGAAAGAGCATGACAAACCCTGCATTTTAGAAAATTCTGTAGGGAAGCATTTTTTAAAAACAGAATTACATTATAAGACACTGATGAAAGAAATTAAAGATGATACAAATAGATGGACAGATATACCATGTTCTTAGATTGGAAGAATCAACATTGTGAAAATGACTCTACTACCCAAAGCAATCAACAGATTCAGTGCAATCCCTATCAAACTACCACTGGCATTTTTCACAGAACTAGAACAAAAAAATTTCACAATTTGTATGGAAACACAAAAGACCCCGAATAGCCAAAGCAATCGTGAGAACGAAAAACGGAGCTGGAGGAATCAGGCTCCCTGACTTCAGACTATACTACCAAGCTACAGTAATCAAGACAGTATGGTACTGGCAAAAAAAAACAGAAATATAGATCAATGGAACAGGATAGAAAGCCCAG
>NC_041234.1:49069973-49094932 GCF_002837175.3 Physeter macrocephalus | reverse complement strand
GGTGGGAATGTAAACTGATACAGCCACTATGGAGAACAGTATGGAGGGTCCTTAAAAAACTACAAATAGAACTACCATACGACCCAGCAATCCCACTCCTGGGCATATACCCTGAAAAAACCATAATTCAAAAAGAGTCATGTACCAAAATGTTCATTGCAGCTTTATCTACAATAGCCAGGAGATGGAAGCAACCTAAGTGTCCATCATCGGATGAATGGATAAAGAAGAAGTGGCATATATATACAATGGAATATTACTCAGGCATAAAAAGAAACAAAATTGAGTTATTTTTAGTGAGGTGGATGGACCTAGAGTCTGTCATACAGAGTGAAGTAAGTCAGAAAGAGAAAGACAAATACCGTATGCTAACACATATATCATTGTAAAGCAATTATACTCCAATAAAGATGTAAAGAAAAAAAAAACAGAATTACACCTAGCATTCTGCTCTATTCTGCTGAGAAAATTCCCACCTTTGATCAAGTACTGCTCTAATTCTCAAAGGTGAGTAGAAAATACCAAACATTTTATTAAAAACTATGGCTTCAAAATTAAAGGAAAACACCATCAGCCTACTGTTAAGAATTTCAGTTAAGGATTTCCCCTTACAGAATGGAAGGGGTCATGATCAAGACAGGACACAATGGGAGGGGGGCTTCTGGGCTGGCTCATGAAGCTTCATTTCTCAACTTGGGTGGTAAATACCTTATGATAACTCATTAAGCCATAAATTTGATTCATGTAGTTTTCTGTATCTGTGTTTTACTTTACAACAAAAAGATTAAAACGAAAGACTCGCACCTTATCCAAGCAGAGGTTCCCATGCCTCTCAGCAATAGCCTTCCTGAAGCCATGAGAAAGAGGATATAGCATACTATGATGAGGATGCACAGAAGGCAACCTATTTTTCTCTAACTGGTCAGCCACAATGCTGACCAACTTCTTCATTCGCTCATCATAGTCTGTCCAATCACAGACAATCTAGAGGAGGCAAAAAGAAGTTATTATCCAGAAAACCTTACTCCAAGACTTAACATCTTATGTGTCTTTGGCCTAAAGTGATGTCAGATAACCCATTAAAAAACACTGTCTCCAGCCAAGCTTGGATTAATATGGCACATACAATTAAAAAGTGATTACAACCCTGAAAGCCAATTACTGGCCTGTTATTCTTTACCTGCAGGCAATGAGCCAAATTACAATAAGCGTCAGGAAAATCAGGTTTAAGCTTCAGAGCAGTGCGATAAGAAGCAATTGCTTCTGGAATATTCCCTGAATCCTGGAAATAAATAAAGTGGGATGGTTAAATTTTTTCCTAAAATTAAGAACATTAGGTGCTAAGATGCATATATTGTAATAAAATATATATAAAAAATAGTACCTTGTGAATGGAAGCCAGATTGCTGTGGGCATCCGCAAATGCAGGGTTAATCTGAATGGCACGAGTATAACACTGCAAGGCTCCCTGAACATCCTGCATCTCCTTTAGAGTGTTTCCCATATTAGAGTAGGCATCAGCAAAGGTAGGACTGATTCTAAAGGAGAGGACAAAGATTTTATTTCTCTAGTACAAAAACCTTTAACCCCCTGTAATGTTAATTCAGTCTGCTATTATTAAAAGTCCCACATACCAAATGTGCCAAATGCCAAATATTTAAAAACTTAGAAGAAAAAAATAAGGCTGTGAGTCTCTTACCGAATAGCCTCCTTATAATGCATCAGAGCTTCCTGCAGTTTTCCCTGCTGCTGCAATACACTTGCTAAATTTGAATGGGCAGCAGCAAACTCTGGGAAGACCTATAAAGATTCAAGATGATAACTGAGGTTTAAAAAAAAATAACTGCTAAAACAGCAGTAATAACTTACCACAACAAGAACTTCGCTCAAGCACCTTTATATCCCTACACTTCTCTCCACCTTCTCCAAGTCTACTCATTCTTCAAAGCCAAGTAGTTCAAATTCTACCTCTTCCTTTATTTTATACTTCTCCGTGTTTCAAAACATAATGAGGTAGACCCTCTCCTCATCTTAGTTTGTGCTGGTTAACTCTAGCATCTCTCTCTTCAAAACTCCTACCACACCTACCAACCAACATTACAGCCATCAGGTACTGAAATTATATATTTACTGGTAACTCTTCTTGAACTCTAGCTTACTGTTTAAATTTTTTGTGCCAATCTTATCTACCCATAAAATAACAAACTCAATGTTAAGGATTTTCTTGAATGTCACACAGGACCTCACTCATACCTTAGGTACTCAATTACTGGTTCAATGAATGATTCACCCACTATCTACTTTTACAAAAGAGGTAGATGATATGGCAAACTTAACTGCCTTCCCTCTACTATCACACAGACAAAATACCCAGTCACACCACCCTCAACATACTTCTAATGCTTTACGATACAAGCGAACTGCCTCTTCAATGTTTCCCTGTTCTCGTTTGATATTGGCTAGGTTATTCAGAGAGTCTGCATGGGTGGGACACAGCCGGAGAGCTGTATTATAACAATCTTCTGCTTCGGCAACCTAAAAAACAAAACAAACCATTCAAAAACCTATACAGAGGAATCACAGAGTCACCAGTGATATTATTCTAACAATTGCTTAGTTAAGGCTAATGGCTGGTAATATTCCAGAAAACAGGTATTTTTGCTATTCTTCCTCTCATCTACAACTCTGAAATTAAACAATTTACCACCTCAATATTTAATGACAATATGTACAAAAACGACTTTTTTTTAATGCCATCAGGTAACAAAGAAAGAGAATGAATAAAAATCCTTACACTGCCCTTCTCTTTGAGAGCGTTGGCTAGGTTGCAGTAAGCATCAGGGAAATGTGGTTGCAATTCAATAGCTCGCCTGTAGGTGTCTATTGCCAGATCTATCAGGCCTTGCTCATAGTATACACAAGCCAGGTTGCCATGTACCACTGCATGATTTGGACTCAAGCTTAGGGCACGAAGGTAAGCTGCCACAGCTCTATAAACAGAAACACACACACACACACACACACACACACACACACACACACACACACTGCAATTAACTTTTAATGGATGCTTTGTTACAATTATTTCATTCTATACTATATCAAAGTATATCAATTATAACTAGTTACAATTAATTCATGCCATACTACACTTAACCTCAAAAATCAAAATTGCACCTTTATAAAATGTATTTTTACACTGAAAAATATTCTATACCCCCATAAGAAACAGACTTTCCTTTGACAACAGCAACAAAAAGTTAAAAGTCAGGATTCACCTGGCTTTCTGAATCAGATAGAAGGAATAATTTAGTCTAAAAGATAACCATTTCAATAGTTT
Source organism: Physeter macrocephalus (assembly GCF_002837175.3). Classification (NCBI taxonomy): domain Eukaryota; kingdom Metazoa; phylum Chordata; class Mammalia; order Artiodactyla; family Physeteridae; genus Physeter; species Physeter macrocephalus. The sequence continues at coordinate 49,091,592 of NC_041234.1, read as the reverse complement.
TACAATAAAGGAAATTTTAACTAAACTCCTAGTGAGAAGGATAATGGCTTTGTGAAAAGCCAACAATGAAGTCAGGCAACAATAAACCTATAATAAAAGGTAATACAGCAGACCTGAGCAGGGGAAAGCAACATAGTAGAAATCCAAAGTGTATTTCAATGACCCACTGTGGAAATTTCAGTCCAAACTCTCAAGTGTTGATACAACAAAAACTCCAAATAGAACATTCCCTCACCTGTCAAAAATCCGTGCCTCTTTCAAGACATTTCCTAAATTGATATAAGCATCCAGAAAATTGGGGTCAAGGGTGACAGCCTAAAAATTGCAAGACAGTTACTTAGAGCAAGTTAGGATTTCAGATTAACTTCCCAATTACAATTTTTTAGTCTGAGATAATTTTAGACCTCCAATTACATTTTCTAGTATAATTAAATCTTATTTCTTTCATTTTTAAAACCCAATTATTTTAGTACCCACTCATTATTCACAAATCTCAATGTTACCAAAATATCTTCCTATGTAATATAAGAGCAAAATGTGTCCTGAAGGGAAAAATTTTAAATTGGGTCTGCTCCAATTTTATTGAGCTGAACACTTCTCATGGTTGGCCCCATTTTATTCTCAATTAATCAGCCTAGCTCTTCTAAAAAATAATGGCAGGAAGAAGCAGCAAGCTCTAACTGAATAAGGAAATACATACCTCAGTAACTACAACTGTATACTCAGACCTTAGATATGTAATTAGAGCTGTATACTCAGTAAGATACATTACTTCAAGGGGATACTAACCATTAAATGGTTCATTCAAATAGTTCTGAAGCTGTCTTAAAATATGACCAGATATATCTACAGCAGTAATTCTCAACCCTGGCAGTATATTAGAATTCACCTCCTAAATGGAGCCTGGGTTCCATCACAGGCCAGTTAAATCAGACCCTCTGAAAACGGGGCCAGGATATCCATATCTTTTACAAGCTCCTCATGTGCAACCAAGGAGAACCACAGAGCAAGAGAGTAGGTACTCCTATAGTGTAATGAATGGAAACCTGAACTGAAATACTGAAAAGGTAAAGGTAATGAGTAACTGTGAATATATTTAACATTCATTAAGAACATTCCTCTTCACCTAGATGGCAACTCTGCTGCACTTAACTTACTTAGATTGTCTATAGCAATAGATGTCCACCCCCAAAATTTAACTTTTTATTATGGAAAATTTCAAATATATACAAAAGCAGAGGAATAGAACAAACCCCCAAGTCTCCATTACCCAGCTTCAACAATTAAAAAATCATATTCAATTTTATTTAATCTATATTCCAACCTAACTCGCCCTCTTCCCAGATCATTCTGAAGCTAATCCCAGACATATCAGTTCATTTAAAAATATTTCAAAATATATTTTAGGGACAATACAGGAATACTTTTTCCTCCTAACATAACCACAATACCAATATCACACATAAAAAAGTGACAGCAATTCCTTAATATCAAATATCCATTCAGTGGTCCAATTTCTGATTAACTTTGATTGAGGATCCAAATAAGACCCATACAATTAACATGTCTTTGTGAGTTTCTTTAAATCTTTTAAATTAAAAGTTTAATTTAAATCTCCATTTTTATTCCTGTAATCTGTTGAAGAAATAAGATCACTGTCCTATACAGCTTCCCATAGTTTAAATTTGCTGACTGCACCCCTATGGTGTCCTTTAACGTGCTTATTATGTTTCCCTGTCCCATGTATTTCCTGTAAATTGGTAGAACTACAAGCGTAATCAGATTTGGGTTCTTTTCTCTTTTTGCAAGGCTACTTCACTGGTGGAAGTATTTACTTCTATCACAAGGTACAAAATGTCTGTTTGTGTCTCTTTTTTTTGTCACTGATAAATGCCTAAATTTATTATTGGTGATACTCTGATTCTATCATTCTTACTTCATTTATTAGCTGGAACATTTGTATACAGAGAAACTTCCCCCATCAACTACTGGGTTACCCTGATGTCCAGTTCACACAGGAGAGAGAGGACAATTGTTTAACCAGTTCTCAAAATGAGTTGCTCCTTATCTTCCAAAGATGACCCATGAATTTCTTCTTAGTATAATTATACTCCTGAATTTAAATGTATTTGATAAATTTCAATATATTTCAGTTATTATTCCCACTGATGCTCAACTCCCATCTTTAGCCAGTAGGAGCCTCTTCCAGTTGCCTCCTGAGTCCTTTTGACATAAATATATCAAAACTTCCTTGCTTTCTGGCACAACAAGGCACTCCAGATTATTTTTGTACATTTCCTGCCCCAGATCTGGAATCAGTCTTTTCACCAAGAAACACTGCTTCTTTACAGTAAAGCTGCCCATTTAAATAAAGAATTTTTAATTTCTAAAGTACATTTTCAATGCTAAACTGGAAACTGCCATATACCATCCAGCAAATGCTACAATACTGTCAGAAAAACAAAGATATTATGTGACTGATTAAGTAAAGGCCTATTATTTAGTTCTAGTAGAAACACCCTGCATACATAAGCACTTCAAAAATACCAATTATTAATTTAACGACTAACCTTTTCAAAGTGATGAATTGCAAGCCAAATCTCCCCTTGTGCATTGAAAACACAGCCAAGATTACTCCAAGCTACTGCAAAGTTCGGTTGCGTCTCAATTGCTTTCAGATAACATGCCTTAGGAGGGGTTAATGAAAGAAGAAGATGGGAGGGGAAGGAGGTAAAGGGAAAGGGGAAAATTTATAAAGGGGAAAAAAAAAGATTGGGGGAGGGGGGAAGAAGGTGATATCATTATTCCTTCTCTGACCAGCCAAAAGTGACCCTGCAGCATAGGCTCGCTTGCGCCAAAACTAATGCGCTGCCACAGCTGGCTGCTCCTGCGCCTGCGCCACCAGAACCCAGGTGCAAACCACCATGTTCAGTTCTGCCAACCAATGACCAACCCTTACACTGGCACTTAACCGGGAAGTCAGTTGCCTTAAGACTCTGTGCTGGACTTCTCTTATCTGAACACCTAAGGGCTCTTGCTACGTTTTCAAGTGGTATCTGGAAGGCGCCACTTAAGGCTAAGTTCCTCCCCCGCCCCCCCACCCAAGTTTCCCAAAGTCTGTTCTACGATGTGTTAATAGTTATCACTGGAAAAAAGGATTTCACAATCAAATAAATTAGGAAAACAGAAAACAGGTTTCTTGACTACAGGACTTCCCTAAGCCTTTAATAGTATATACATGGTTCCCTGAACTTAGTTGACCATGGAACTCTTCTTTCATTGGACATTTTATGAGAATACCTATAAAACACATTTTGGGAAATGCTGCTCTAAATAAACAATAACGTTCCTCACTAACATCAAAACTATGCTCTAAATAAACAATAATGTTCCTCACTAACATCAAAACTATGCTACTGAGGAGGAAAATGTTTTTCTGACAAGGCAGATATCATAAGGCCAGGCTATAAGTCACATCCTCACAATGCCTGTCTCCCAAGGGGGACTGAAGCTGAAACCTCGTATGACAGGACTGCACCTAGGTTGAGGTCCCTGTAATGCGAGCGCAAACATCGCTTGCGCAACCTAACAGCATCGCACTGCGCAATCGCTGCGAACTGCTGCGCTACATAGAACACCCCTAGACGCAGCAAACGGCCAACCAGATCCATTAATCTACTAGACAGGCCCATAGAGAATATTTGTTTAATGAGATTAGTTGGACTCGAGGTATGTTAAAACCCAATTTTATCCAAAAAGGCTACAAAATAGGACTGAGGGAGCCAGTCAATCAGATTACTCATCTAGTCAACCGTTCACAGGGGCTCATTCGTACGCATTGCGCATTAACGCTGCGCAGCCTTTGCGCTACTGCAGGGTCACAGCGCATCATCAGAAGAGCAGAATGCTGCAATCCAAACAAAGAAGAAAAAAGGAAAAAATGAACAACAAGAAGAGTTAGAAGCTTTTACTAGTAAATTATCTCTAATAATTTTTAATATCAATTAACTTTTACTTATCTTTGACAGAATTGTGGCTATAGTATAAAACATTCTCTTACATAACTTGCTTGTAAATAAAATTATTTTAAGCTGTTTCTGAAGCCACAAGACAGAAGATTCAGGCATGGAGGCAAATTGTTTTGCTGTGGCAGTTACAAACCCGTTACCATATTTCTCATCATGTGACTTTTCGGTGCGTTCCTTGCTGGAAGAGGAGGAGGTGTGTGTCTGCCCTAGATCCAGGCCTCGAGCTCCCTTCAGCGAGGCACCTTACGCATGGAATAGGAGGTTTCACCCACCTGAAACCTTCTAAATACAATATCAATGGTGAAAAACCAAAAACAAGAGAGAAAATAAAAACAAGATCATTAGTAAAAGTTCAACAAAGCAATTGAAATTCTTTGGATGTCTATTACATATGGGAATGAGGACAGTCTCAAGTCTGTAATATGGGAAACATGCAGAAGGGAGAGGGTTAATCAGGGCTATTGCATACAGCAGGGATTTTTGCTGGAAGAAAGGCTCTTCATTTTCTACAAAGACAACTTAATTTTGCTTCCATCTACTAGGAATATGCTGGCTTGAATTTTCAAATGCACTGATTACAAAAGAAATACATTGCATTTCACTCAAGAGTATTTTCTTGTTCACTAAGTTCTCACAAAAACAGAATAACATTTTTCAAACTAGGTGTCTCCAGAGCTCTGAAATAAAGAAGTCAGCAACCTAAGGCAGGCGCAATGTCTCAGCCTAAACCGATCTCTAAAGCTGCAGTGAAGTGCAATTCATGTTAGCTGTCCGCTTGGTGGGGTGACAATTAATAGAAGCTTATCAAATATTTGTTCTATAAATTACCAATTAGATTTATCAGCTAAGATTGAAATCAATTACAATTCATTAGCTGGAAACCTACATAAGGTTAATCCAAAGTGTCAGCAGAATTTATGAGCTATGCACTTAAAACTAGTGCCTTTTAACATCAGATGGTGCTGAAAAGCCTTCTCCCTCCCTAGATGAAGCAGTCAAACAGACAGCTACGCTGCGCATACACTCCACGTATTAGCATGCGCGTGGGGCTCAGAGCAACAGGTGGGAGTTTCAGAAGCATTCTGGTTTCTCCCCACTCCTCACCCCTGCAGCGCGGTTGCGTAAGGTGGCTTGTAACAAGACAATTTCATTTATAAATTTAATTTAAAATTATACCAAAAGCTTTAATAACCCAACCTGGTGTTCAAATTCATTATTTGGAAACACAGAATGCTAAAAGCCACCTTTCCACTTGGGCAAGTTTTCTTTCGATCAGTCCATTTCCCAAACAAACCAGCTTTGTCCTTCTGACTTTTTTTTTTTAAAGGAGGTGGGATGGGGAGGAATAAAAGAAGGAAGTAAGAAGAAAAGAAGGTAGACAACTAGGATTGGAAAAGAGGAAAAGGAACTTGGGGAAGGGAGTGAGGACAAGAAGGGGCAGGATGTTCCAATTATTAATTTGCAATCATTTAATAGCCTTTCTTCCACTGTAAAAAGGGTGAGGAAGATGAAGGGAGGAAGGTTAAATAAGAATTTTAAATGCCAGTATTACAGGGTAACATTTGGATGAAATTCTTCTCCACTTACAAGCCACAAAGGACTTAGAAGAGCAGCATTTTCAATGGCACCTGCATCATATAGGAGTCTTGAGCCAAATCACAGGCGCTCTGCTTGTCACCAGCAGGCAAGCCTCAGATTTGAAGGAATGTTATTTATTCCCACATAAGATCATGACGGAGCCCATTGTTATAAAGATGATCTAGCTCAGCAGAAAGGCTCCAAAATGTTCAGGTTCTTGCTTTACCCCCAGATTTAGAACAGATATGCCAAATCCTGGCCCTGCTCTAGTCTGAGGCGATTCATGCCGTCAGTTTTCCTCAGTTTCATAGGACTGTTTTGTGAAGATAGCTCAATGAAGAGTTGAAGACTTGGCAAAAAGTACAAGTATCCATAACACTGATGTTTAAATGTGTTCTATCAAACACCTACCTTGGCTTCTTCCAAGCGACCCAGGGCTTTGAGCAGGTTCCCCAGGTCACTGCGAACACAGTACAAATCCTAGAAGCCCAGAGATACTCTGTCATTAATTATACTCTGCTTTGTCAACCAAAGATATCTTGAAATTTCTTTTACGTATCTAGCTCCATCATTTTATTGGCAACTACAGAGACTGCTTGACAAATTTAAGAACAGGAACACAATCCCCTCATCCTCAATTCCAAATTCCAAAAAATTTTAAAAACTCATTTGATGATTAAATCTGACTTGAACTGGCATGAAGTTATTTACAGAATTTATTGATCCCACTTAACGTGAATATGCATACCTTTTGCTGCAGAAATATAAATGTGTCTTACTAGAAGGTGCTGCTCCAGACACACCTGGGAGTCATATATGGTATTATCATCTTTCTAAAATCCTAAAAACTCTGAATTTTAAGATGCATTTGATCCCACCAGTTTCAGATAAAAGACTATGGGACTTGCTATAGCTTCTCCTCTCCCCAAATGTTAGTCATGTAAAAAAAAAAAAAAAAAAAAAAAGCATCAAATGTTTGTTCAACTACTTCGTTCAAGGTTATGATGAACCACTACTATATCGAGGGTCAAAAATTTTCCATAGTGGAAAAAAGGATTTAGCTGTGATTAGTTATTGGCAAACCTACTCTTAGGCTGTCAGACATATGTAGAAAACTTGACTTCATTTCACTATTAGACAAAAGGATTACCATCCAACCAAAGCTTTAATCCTGGCACCTGGCACTAGATTACTCATTAGTATTAACTGCCATTAGAGTTGAGTGGGCAAATAATGAAAAGCAGTCGACTCGGCTTTTTATTAGCAGCACAGTTGTGTTGCTAGTCATCTGACTCACCAGTCCGTTCATCAGTATGAAAGACACATCAGAACAGTGAGCTTAAACTTTTATTTGTCCTTGGTTTGCCTTGTCAGTCAACAAGCAAAGACAATGGCAATAAGGAGTAAGCTTATCATTCCAAACTGTTCCATGTGTGGAAGAGCCTTAGACTAAGTCCTAGAAAAGTGAAATTTTGTCAACTGTGCCAAAGTATCATCATATATACTATTCTATGTGCAACTGTATTATGGTTTCCACAATCAGGTGACTAATTTTACTGATAAACAGCTTTTGTGATTGTATATTATCGTCCATTAAGTGAACAAAAAGTCAGCCAGCAAAGAATAGGCTGCCACAGAACACCCTTATGGTTGGCCATACTGAGTCAGTTCCATGAGCTACCTGATCTGTCTGTCCATGGAGCAATGACTAGTGTTTTGGGAGAAAATGGTGGTCTCCCGTGACCTCAAGCACAAAAGGCAAATACTAATCCTCATAGGTATCATTAATCTTATTACAGACTTAGCATCCTCTAATGAGTCTAAGTATTTTTCAACCCTATTTATACTCTCAGAAGTAATGAATTCTATAATCTTGCTATCTACTTTGTATGATTTTTTTTCCCCTAAACTTTAAGGGCTACCGTTATGTTTTGGCAGACCATGACTGAACAATCCAATCCAATCTGTTCAAACAAACTCCTTCTACTATATCTCATTATCATGGTTATACATCTTTGGACTTTTACCAATTCCTATGCCTTTTCTGAGCCATAATAATCAGAAGTCTTGCAATAATTCTCCAACAATGACCCTAATGGGCTATACATCTTAGCCAACTGTTGCATAATTTTACCCTCCAGTTTCTATAAACTCTTGGATGCATGCCATCCAAGTACTGACAGTGTATGTATCTATATTTAGTTATATCATCTAGACCCATTACAGCATACTAAATCAAGTTAACACAATGCCCACAGTTAAAAATAGATTATCTTCAAGATCACTATAAAATAATCAATAAGGCAGTTTTAGAAAAAGGTAAAACATATCATATTAAATATAATAGTGAGATCCAATTCTCCCATTGGAAATCCAAACCTTCATGCATGAATAACTAATTTCCAGAAAATTCAAGGATACCACTATTCTCCCCAAAGTTCAAAACCTAAGACATCAGTTCCGCTTCATTAGTCACATCGAAACAATATCTGCTAAGAGAATCACAATTCTCAAACCCGGCCCATTGTATCCATTCCTAGGTTAATATCTTCTATGCAAACCTTTATTCAATTCAACAATATGCCTGGAACTGTAGGGAAATAAATTAATAGAATCCTTATCTTCAAAGGGCTTACAATCTATGTGGAAAGACAAAACACATACATATTAAACAGCCACATAGTGGTAAAGAAATGAACTCAAAGAAGAAATTTTAAGCCGGGCCTTAAAGGATGAGTACGGTTTTAACAGACAAAGGAGGAGGACATTGCAGACAAGGGAAAACAGTATGAATAAAGGTAAGGAGATGGAAATGAGTAAGAATCTGCTGTATAACAACCCTTCCTGAGATAGCATTTATTTCCCGCCTTTCCTCCTAGAGCACCCCCACCCCCACCCACAACATCTATATACACACGAAATAAAATCAGGTTGATTAAAGCCTACAGTAGTTCTCAATTGCCTCTCAAATTAAATTCAAACTCCTCAGCCTCTATTCTTTCTCAATCTTCCAATTGACTCTCCTCTACTACACTCACTTCTTGTTACTACTTGACTCACCACTTCAGCCAAGGAAGTCTACTCGCTATTTACCTTCCTACAGAATGCTTAGGTTATAAGCATCCACTTGAGAAAATCTTCTGATTAATACTCCCTAAGAATAATCATCTGAGGAGCTTACACCTTTTTTCCTTTATGGGTCAGGTCCTGTCTCATATTATAATCCACAACTCACCCCACAACACATCTCCCCAATTCCTAACAAAGCACTGTACACACAATAAGCACTCAAGTATTTAAATGTGACATTTGCACAGCAAACTTACAAAAAGCAGAGCACAGAGGGACAGAAATACAGTTGACCCTCTGCATCTGCAGATGCAGAAACTGTGGACTCTGAGAGCCAACTGTACTACAACACTTGTTAAAAGGGGCTTGAGCACCCACAGATTTTGGTATCTGTGGGGGGGGTCCTAGAACCAATCCCCCACGGATACCTAGGGATGACTGTATAAGGTTTTCTACAGTTTAGCTGTATGACTGAGGCTCGCAACAGTAACAAATAACATGAGAGTAACATGTGATGGTCAGGATGCCAGTAGCTCTCAGTGCTATGCATCCACAATCAAAACAGAAGCAATGGTTCAAAAATCTATAGACTCAGAAACAGAGTTCCTTAGAGCAACTCAGTATTATAGCCATCTTACAAAGAACATTTTATACATAATTCATAAAAGGGATTGCCAAGCATGGGCAACTCTAGTGAGTTATCATGTGAAAGATTACCAGCTGCAACAGCACCTTCAAATACAATGGACTAGTATTTTAGTGAAATTATTAAATCACCCAATATTACAGAAGCCAATTCAGAATGTAAAAATATGAAACAGCTCTACTTCTTTTTTTTTTTTTTTTTTTGCGGTACACGGGCCTCTCACTGCTGCGGCCTCTCCTCTTGTGGAGCACAGGCTCTGGACGCGCAGGCTCAGCGGCCATGGCTCACGGGCCCAGCCGCTCCTCGGCATGTGGGATCTTCCCGGACCGGGGCATGAACCGGTGTGCCCTGCATCGGCAGGCGGATTCTCAACCACTGCTCCACCAGGGAAGCCCACAGCTCTACTTCTTAAAAGTAATTTCTATAATCAAGTCACAGAATAACTTCTAAACTGACATGCCATTAACTTAAAAAGACAAACACTATTGAAAACAGGTTGCCAAGACTACCACCTTAACATTTTACTTTTTCACTACTGCAAAACCAAAATAATCTGAGTTTCTTTAACTATTTTTCATAGAATGCCAACTACATCTGTGATTCAGGCCAGCAATGCACTGCCAACAAGAGCACAATCTAGGAACAGACTCAAGATTCTCTTGTCAGTACTGAGACACAGGCATTTGACAGTAAGTTTAAATCTAGTTAAGACTAGATACCCTGAAATGAATTAAAACATGATCACTACGGTATACTTAGGTGAAATCAAGGCAGTAGGCACAGTCCCTTTTTCATTCTTACTGGTAAAGACAGAGAAATAAAGCAGTACCTTCCACTAGAAGAAACAGAACCAGATGGGAATGCACAGCTGTTCAATGCCTTCAAGGGGTAGTCCCATGATTTATTTTAGTACTATCTTACTTCTTTGGTAGGGCACAATGATAAGCCTCCTGTTAGCAGGTTAGATATTGAAAAGCATGGTTCTGTCTCCCACTTTAGCTTTCCCTTCCCATCATACTCCTACAGTTTGGTATACTGTCAGCAGCAATGACTGCTCTGCGATACATGTAGGCAACTGGAAACCTGAGCAAAGGGGATCAGAGTTCCAAGATGTTTGGGCCCACGGCTGTATAAGAGGGCAGAAGTGAATGTATATGCAATCAACAAGTGAAGGATGGAACCAACCTTAATTAATAAAGGGAAAGAATTTACTGTGACAATTAGGTACACAAGTGAGCCCTGAGTCTTGGCAAGAACAAGGTCCAAGCCCCAGTGGCAGCACATACAGGGTTCCCTAAAACGTTCTGTAACTACCTAGATGGTACTGCAATAAAAATTACAAAAAGTCACTCAAATTTACATATATATGCATTGAGTATCTCCAAAAGGATACATAAGAAATTAGTTTCATCAGCTACCTCCAAGAAGGGTAGCTGGGAGACTTTTCACTGTATCCATACAAAAAGCAATAAATAAAGTTTTACAATCAAAATTAACAGAAAAAACAACTGTTAATAGATATGATAAAAAGTGATTTCAGGGCTTCCCTGGTGGCGCAGTGGTTGGGAGTCTGCCTGCCGATGCAGGGGATACGGGTTCGTGCCCCGGTCCGGGAAGATCCCACATGCCGCTGAGCGGCTGGGCCCGTTGAGCCATGGCCGCTGGGCCTGCGCGTCCGGAGCCTGTGCTCCGCAATGGGAGAGGCCACAGCAGTGAGAGGCCCGCATACCGCAAAAAAAAAAAAAAAGTGATTTCAGATCTTTGCATAAACTACTATATTAAGCTTCAGTTTCCCACCTGTAAAATAAGGATTAGGGGACAGCAGAATGGTTTTCAAACTGTGCTCAAGGGCTGCCTTGAGGGGTGGATGCCCTCTGGGTACCCAGATAAAAAAGGCTTCCTTTATTTCTTCTTTCTACAGTGTTTGCTTTCAAGATATTCAGACTCAGGTTTTAATATCCACTTCACCATTACTAGCTGTTTGATCCCAAGAAAGTTAACATAACCCGAGTCTGTTTTTAAGTGGTAAAACTGGAACAGATACCATCTACTTTGAAGGATCATTGTGAGCATTAAGAAAGACCAACGTCTGATTGGCACAATGTCTGAGCACACAGTAGACTTTCAATAAATAGTAGCTATAATAGTTAATTATTAACCACTTCAAGGGTTGATGCAAAGCTAAATGTTGACGACGTAGCTCAGAAACATATTCTTAAATTTTTTCTGGATTCCTATAACCTCCCTCTTTATCACTTTCCTGTTATGTCTATCTTATTTCCCTAACTACATCAAAAGTTCTAAGGGCAAGTCTTACTTTTGCTGTGTACCTTTCAGAAACCCTAACACATTGTGAACTTAATGTCTGCCAACTGGGCCTCACTTGTTCCCTGGAAAACATCTGCAATTTAGACAAAAAAATTTTTAGAACTAATCAAAAGCCTGGCGTGCATACTATCACCTCTATTCTACCACTTCTAATTAATTATGTAGAAAGAAGAGAGAATAGGATATTGAGGAAAAAAATTTGCAGCCTAGTTTTCATGTCACGGATCCATATATTGCCATCTTAACTATTCTATATTACAGATTAAGGCCCTTCTTCCACTACTCCTTGAAAATCAATTAACTGTTGCAAACATGTTATAGCAGAAGTTATCCAAATTTAATCAAAAGAGCCCAAATCAAAAGAAACAATGTCATGTGTTCTGTACTTTTACGGGCATTATAAAGATAGGCATAGAGTTTCTTGCAATAAGGATAATTTTTATGCTCTCAAATAACTTGCTAGATAAAATAAATATTTTTAAAACATTAACACAGACCTGAGCCAAAGCAATTTCACCATTTTAAGTAGACAAAACATTTCCAAACTCTTGACTTTTTTCCATGCAAAAACCTATTTTAGTGTCTAAAGTATCAAACTGTTTCTTTCTAGGCTTTTGTGAAGGGAAAATAATAACCATTAAAATTATACTCACAGGATTGTACTGAAGAGCAGAGACGTAAGCTTGTACTGCCCCTTCCATGTCGCCTGCTGCTACCAAAGCGGCTGCCAGGTTAATATAACCATCGATGAAATCTGGTTTGAGACGCAATGCATGCCGGTAATGCTCAATTGCTTCCTGCAACTGCCCTCTTTCCTTGTACACATTCCCCAAATTCGAATAGGCTTCTGCCAGAAGAGGGTTCTGTTTAATTGCCAGAGTACTGAAGTGGGCAGATCTGGAAAAGGGGAAAAGTATTCATGCATGGGTATGCATGTTACAGAAAGAAAGTATGGCCCATATGCAACTCAAACAGTTTCTGAAGATCCTGTGTATTGCTCATTATATAATAATACATTACCTTTTAACTAGCACATAGTAGGAAAAATTTTGGAAATCAAAGTTTTTCAGAAGTGGAGGCATTCCAGATTTCAAATTGGAACACTCTTTTTTCTTATGAGATAAAATTCTTAACTAGAGTCTCATTACCAAACTGCCTCACTGTAAACCATGATCGTTAAGATCAAGAATAAAAATGCTATGTGCACGAGTCTCATTTTCCATTTCTTGAAAAGATTCAATGACGCACACCTTTAAATGTCTAAATAAGCCAAAATGACAATTTATTAAAAGGATAAGAACACAGATTCTTCCCTTTTGATTAATTCAACTGATTAGCTAAAAGTAGCACATCATAATGACTTGATGGCATCTGCAACTTGAACCACATATGCACCTCCTACCACAGCATATACACCATCATCTCTGAGCATTTCTGTCCCTCAAGCTGACACATCTTACAGAGGTGAGAGTGGATGCTCAGATGTATACTAAGAATAATTACCTGAACAGAGTTTTAAAAAAGCAGCAGACGTAGGTGGAAAGAACTAGAAAAGGTCCCTAGTCATACTGATAATATAACCACCACCACAAAAGGAGGGAGGAAAAACTGGCAGCTGGGCATGTCACAAGTGGGCAAGAGAGCAGATGTGCGTTGGTGGCTCCAGGTGAAACCCAGTACTGGAAAAATTTCAAGTTCAAACATTTAAGTATCATTTTTCAAGCTTAGCACCCAGAGGCAGCAATCACCAGCATCAACCCCACATCTCCTACCTGTCCAGCCTTCGACACTGGAAGTGTATAGATGAAAGTAATAAAAGTACACCAGTATTGTCTGGCTCTTGTCTCCAGAGCTGCATGCAGTGTCTCTCAGCTGCCTCAAAATCTCCTGCCTGATATTCTCGATGTGCCAACTCAGCTAACCCTTGGAAGGAAAGCATACGTTTCGTTGGTTCTGGAGAATCATCAAAACATTTGAGGGAAGGGGGGGGAAAACAAAAAGTTAGAAATGCAAACAAAAAAATGTAAAAATATGGTATATTAAACTTAAAGATGAAAATGCTTGAAACTATGTAAAGCACTAGAGTGTTCTGCACGTTACTGATACCCCCAAGTTAATATCAAGTGCAGAATTGGCATTTTTAGAGTTCGCCCATTAACTTTCTTTCCCAGACCAGACAGAAATATTTACTTCCAAAGAAGATTACATAATGACAAAAATACTTTGCATTTTTAAATTACAAATCAGAAGTAGCATCTAGAGATTTACGAAACATTATTCCTCATACCTTAGTTAACACAGAAAAACAAAATATAAAACATGTGATTTGCAAGGGCACATAGATTTAATAATGTCAGAATAACCTACTGGGAAACTTAATACTTTGTCCCGTGTTCTAGGTTGGATCTGTGGGGGGTGGGGTACTGGTAACTATCTCTTAACCTGGGTCGGGGGCACCAGATGCTTAGTGAACTCAATTATATTGCTGCTTTTGTATATTTCACAACTTAATTTTTTAATTACTTTAAGGGCAACACTAGAAACAAGCATACCGGAAACAAAACTAAAAGTCAAGGTGCTATTTTTAAAACAGCTGATAAACAAGATGAATTCATCTGTCAAGAGCCAAAATATTTAAAGGGATCATCAAACATTTTAAATAAAGACCCAAGATTACATTGCTCCTCTACCATCCCAAACTCACACTGAGACCAAATTAGCTAAATCCCACCCACGCTGGTTTAACACTAGCATTTTCCAAAGACCTCGGATACTGACTAAAGGATTAAGACACTGCAAACAGCCCTGTGTAAACCAAGCAGTTACCTACAACTGCAATGATTTTTTAAAAGAATGGGAAAACACTAAAATATAAAACCATTCGATAAAGCGCAACAGAATAACGAATGAAAGCACTTTGCTGTGTGTGACTTCGTTCAGATACATAAAGATAAAGGGTATACATCTAAAGCCCAGAGAGGGAAAACAACAACAAGCTACCTAAGTATCAATTGTAAATACTTACTTAATAATACATTACTGGGAATTTGACCACACCACTTTAACTAGATAGCGTGGGAAACCTTGTACAAATTACTTAAATTCTACCAAGGCAGAGTGACAAGCTCAAATTTGAGCCTAGACCCCCAATCATTAGAGCTGGCGAGTGAACTGTATTCACAGGAACGCAAAGTAAATTTCCTAACAGAATGCACAGCTAGCTGACCACTAACATAAGAGCAGAGAGACCTGCATCCAACTCTGGGGGCGGTTATATCTTTGAGAGAAACTAGAAAATCACATTTTAGACAAGCCTCTAGAACTTCCTAGCTCCTTATTTTAAGACATTATTAACTTTTCAAGGCCGCCTGCTATTTTAACGCTCGAAATGACAACTTCCTCAAATAAAATAACACGTAGAAAAGGGCAAGCTAGTACAGGATAATCTAGGGCAGAATCTTAAATCTTAAAAATCCCTAAGAGGGAGAGGAACACTGACTAATAACTAATCCCACTACCTACAATCATGGATAAGACAATTGAAGATTCACTTCTTAGTGCGCAATGTTCAAAAACAATAAAACCCTTGACACATCTCAACTGAGAAATCAACAAAAAAATAACCTCGTGGGAAACCTTAGAGCCGCAGCCCAATCTCCCCTCCCTCCCGCCCCAAATAGCCTCAATATGGAAAGGCAGCTGAAGGACACTCCTATAATTTGGTTGTTTCCTTATTTTTAGTACCAAATACTCTCGACTAATTGTCTAAAAGGGCAACCGCCTTGCACTTGTGCAGCTACACTCCAGTTGCTTTACAAACTCTTCAAGCAGGGATGAAAACTTAAAAAAAATACACCCCCTATGAATAAAGAGATACCGGGCTAAAGAATGGGGATGGAAGACCCAGAGGCGGCGGCGGAGGAATACAGGGTGAAAGTAACACAAAGCGAGAAACTGGCGGGCAGGATGGTCAACGCCAAAGCTCCAGCACCAGGGTGGTTTCTCCCCAAGGGTAGGAAGTGGACCGCAGGGCTGGCAACCTCGCGAAGGAAAGGGTGTGGCTCCCTGCGGGAGGGGAGGGAGGAGGACAGGGTGGGAAATCCAGGCTGGGGGCAGCGGGTGGAATTGAGCGATGGCAAAAGGAACCCCTGGAAATTTCCAATCGAAACCGGGGCCACTCAACCGAAGACACAGCAGAAAGGCGCTGCCCGGCGGGGTGCTGCTTCAAAAATCCTCTCTTGTCGAGGTTACTCGAAGCACACCCAGGAGCTTGTGCTCGTCCTTGGGGTCATACAAAGTGAGGATACGATCACCTCGGAACGGCACCCCCGCCCTCGATTGACAGAGGACCACCAAATCGGGCTAAGGGGAGCAGGGTGGAGGGGGACGTGGAGGGGGACGAGGAGGGGGCGGTGAGCTGAATTAGGGAGAGAATACGGCGGCGAAGGCAAGTGAAAGGCAGCGAGAAGGGCAGGGACTCCAATGCAGTCCATTCCGAGACATCCTAAGCGCGCACGTGTGGAAGAAGCGTCCCGAGAGAGTAGAAGGCTAGAAAATGCATAGGATTACAAAGCAAGAAAGGAAGCAAAAAACAAGCAAGCGAGAGGAAATGTTTAAGGAACAGACGACAGCAGAAACCCCGATCGGATGCCAGTAGACGACGAAAAGCTCAGCGATGCCACTGATGTAATGGGGATGGCTAGAGGGAAGGGAGTGATGAGAGGCAGAGGACGGCGCGAGACCCCAACGGGGCGTCTGCCAAGGTAGAACAGACACCGGTACCTGTGCTGTCGGCCACGTTGCCCACGGAAGACGCCATCTGGAGCTTCTGGAGGGAGTGCGAAAAGGGGGTAATTGAGTCCCGCTGCCGCCACTACTGGCAAGAATGTTTCTAGAGGTAGAAAATACGAGGGCAGCAGCCGTACCACTGCTTTGGCAGGCTTAAGCGGCGGCAACAGTTACAGGCACCGAACCTTAGGAACTCTGGTTGGCCATCTACCTCTCACGGTCTTGAAATGGCGGCGACGGCTCCTCGGCCGAGACAACACGGACCGGAACTACTTTCTGTTACAATCAAGTACCAGCGCGGAAGTAGCGCGGTAACCACTTATGAGATCAAAATGACTATAATCAAAGTCACTCTTTCCTATGTAGCCTTCCGCACAGGGCCCATTGCGACAAACACGATTTGTGTCGAGAGCGCATGCGAACAACCCTGTCAACCCGACTCGCGGCTAGGGCACTGTCTGGGGCAGGACCGTCCAAGTTTTCTACCAGCGAAGCGGAAGGTGAAAAAGAAACATACACATGATGGCTACATTTTTGCCAGAGTGGTAAAGTATAGTCCACTACCTAGCCAAGAACGAAGATTTTAATAGAAATGCCAAAGGCATCTACAAAAGTTTCATCAACTTTATTCGTACAAAAAGGGATAGTTACAAGGTTGATGAATCAATTCTGAGCAAGTAAATTTAAATGGTTATATTTCAAAGGCTGGGATTCAAAACGATGGCGGAGAGGGTTCCAATTAGAACACGTCTTAATTCTGATTCCAGCCATTGATTTAAGCACTTTGATGAAAAAGATTGAGAGTTTCACAGGGCCAAGTGAACCCAAGCATCTCAGATTTGGGCCATATAGCCCGAAATTTCCAAATCCTTTGAGGGTTCAAGATAGTTTTGCCCACAGTATTATGGCAAATGCTTCATAACTCGGGGACATGCTGAGAGTTTGCACTCCAAAGGCAGCAGCCATAAAAATGTTAAAGACGATTCATATTCGTCAAAATCCATGACTCTTCTGAGTTGTGACTTCATTTCCACCACGTAGCTCTGCAGAACGTTACAATCGGTGATATTTAACTCAAGGCAGCTCAACAATGATAAATGGATTCATTTGCCATCTACCTAAACCACACGTCGAGATTGAAACTAAATTGCCTCCACTTATTGAACAAATCAGTTCTTTATGATCTCCTGCAGTTTCAAGTCCACTGTTCAGACATTTTGTCACATTGGTATTAATTTATATCTCATCTCTTGTTCCAGGAAGGATTTAAGGTAGCTTGCCACATCAGCAAGAAATTATAAACCAATGGAGGCAACAAGTTGTGTCTCTCGGAGCCTTCTTTTTTCCAAAAAAAACGTCCTTGATCTAAGAAAACAAGTCGGTGAATTTCTTCAAAATGTTTCTACTACCTAGCCAACTGACTACACACACACACACCCTTAAGTCCTCAAATTTTGCTTCAATTTCTTTGAGACAGTTCACATACTGTTAATTATGGATATGCACAGAGGAAATTTGTAATATTGATCATTTCTTCTAGCACATCCATAATTACGAGTCAGATGCAGTGAAAAAGACAAAGTTCACTACACAAACTCTCCTGGAAATTGGGCACCAACCTCTTCTCTTAATTTGATTTAACTGGTAAAACCTTTTTCTCCCCGCTCCCCCCCACCCCCGCCCCGGCAGACGTGCTCCATCTGTGGTGAATAAAATCAGCTTTTCAACTTTTAGAACGGACTTCTCAGATTCCACTGGCAGATGTTTAGGCCTTACTGATTAGTGGGTGCTAGCAAAACTCTTCTTCTTGTTAAATGCCAGATTATGTTCCCAGCCAGGCAGGCTATTTGGCCCATCCATACTTGTGGTCTAAGTTTCCTTATCCTGAGAGGAGTCAAAGGACGCTGCTGTGGAAAGCTGGGTGGTGAGGCTCACAGTGATTCAATAAGGAAAAACTCCTGTTGGAGTCTCAAGAACCCCTTCCAGGTACCTTCCAGCAGTAGCACCTGGAGGGTTTAGTTGGAAGGACTTATCAGATAAATGTATCTTCTTTGGCCAATCAAGTAACATTTACTAGAGTGCAAGGCACTGTGGGAGACACAAAAATCAGCAAGACAAGATCTTTGCCCTCAAGGAAATTGAAGCCCAGTTAGGTAGACACAAAAAGCCACTAGAGCATAAAACAGAAGAGTATTATTAAGGTGATAAAATACATCACTGTCTATAAATATCTGAGGAGGGAACAGTCACTTCGGGCTGCAGGAGTGACCAAGAAGGCCTGACCTGGGCATTGATGGGGGTGCTTTTGTGTGTTCTCTTTCACACTGATTTCTGTTTGTTTGTTTTTTCCCTTTTATGAGCAGCAATTCTAAATTCAGAATCACCTAAAATAAACCAGCCGCTTCTTCCACCGCAATCCCAAACTTTGCCACCGTAATAATACCGCTAATGGTGTATTCGTTTTCTGTTACTGTCTCGCAAATTGCCCACCAATTTAGCGGCTTGAAACGCACACTTCAGAGCAGTCGCGCCAGCGCTCGGCGAGGGAGCCGGAGACACGCTCTGGGCGCCGCCGCCGCCGCCGCCGCGCAGTTGCCGCTGGAAAATGGCTCCAAAGGTTCAGTGAAGCTGGAAAAATACATAGATGTAGCGCCGCAGGCTCTCCAGATGTTTGGGGATAATATTCCAGAGAGAGATCAACCCCCACCCCCCCGGAGTAGCTAACCACTCATAACGAAGAAAATTCGTTTTAAAACCTTCCGGAAATCTTTGAGCTCGAATAAAAGTAAAGAAACTGATTTCTTGGTAGCACAGCAACCATCACTAGCCAGTGAGTTTGGAAAAAATGATTCCTTATTTGGTAGCTGCTATGGTAAAGACATGGCCAGCTGTGATATCAACAGGGAAGATGAAAAAGGTAGAACAAAATAGATCAAAGACTGAAAGCCTAATGGGTACATTAAAAAGGCGGCTTTCTGCAGAACAAAAGCAGAAAAGCTAGGGGAGCACACCCTCTGGGAGCTCTGCCAGATGAGGATACGTTTTCCTCTTCTCAGCACCAATAGTCTTTAAAGATGAGAGAGCTCAAAAGACCAATAAGGTCCACTTTCCTCGTCAATCATCACTATAGTCCTACCCCTTAGTCTCTTGACCTACAAACTCTGAGGAGCCGTGTATCAAAATGGAGGAAGTGAGATTCAAAGCCCTGGTTCATTCTTCCAATCCAAATCCAACACGGAAGGATGTCTGAAAAGATTTTCACAGTCTTCAGCCTGAAACTGTGTGCCGAGAACAAAATAATTCATTAAAGAGTTCAGAATCTCAGAATGGAGATTTGCGTCTTCACCACAATGAACACGTGCCTGTAGTTATTGGACTTACCCGTCAAGACTGCGTTTGGTACTCTGTGCCTAGAAATGAGGGGGATGTATGCTTTGGAAGGATCGCCTATTGTCTGGACAGTTTTCCCATGGAAGTTTCTGCAGTTCCTTCTCAAGCAGGAGAGAACTCTTTCTGCAAAAATGAAAACTAGGACCTAGTCGTTGCCCCAGAGATCTTTGTGGACAAGTCTGTGTATGGCTTGTTCATTGGCACCTCAGGTGTCACATTGCAAAGCCCAAGAGTGAGTCATGATGATGTCCCTCCACACTCACCATTGCCACCTCCAATGCAGAAAAATCAAATCCAAAGGAACGTCAGTGGACTTACCAGCACAGATGTCTATATGTCTGAAAGTATACATGCTATCATTTGAATTTTGATCCTGACTCTGCTCCTGTGGTTGCAAGAGTTTATTTCTTTTTTTAAATTTATTCATTTTTTAAATTTATTTATTTTTGGCTGCATTGGGTCTTCATTGCTGCGTGCAGGCTTTCTCTAGTTGCGGCGAGCAGGGGCTACTCTTTGTTGTGGTGCACGGGCTTCTCATTGCAGTGGCTTCTCTTGTTGTGGAGCACAGGCTCTAGGCGCACGGGCCTCAGCAGTTGTGGCTCACAGGTCAGTAGTTGTGGCTCGTGGGCTCTAGTTCTAGAGCGCAGGCTCAGTAGTTGTGGCACACGGGCTTAGTTGCTCCGTGGCATGTGGGATCTTCCTGGACCAGGGCTCAAACCCATGTCCCCTGCATTGGCAGGTGGATTCTCAGCCACTGCGCCACCAGGGAAGCCCAAGAGTTTGTGACTCAGTGGAAAGTAGTCGTCTTATGGTTGTGACAAGCTTTGCAGAGAAGCTGAGAAAACCTGTGAAATAAGGATAGTGCTGGGGACAAATCACATGCTGGGAGACAGAAGGAAATCTAGCAATGTGCCAGATGGTTCTTTTCTTGCTCCGGCTAGTTCTGATGACTGTTATCTTTTAAGCTCCAGCTTTCGCTTCCATGGTAAACACTTCACACTAGAATTGAGCACTCAAATGTTAGGTTTTGCTTTTATGAACAACCAGATGTGGATGGACAATTTGCTGATCTAATTAAACATTCAACCAGGGACTCTGAAAATGGAGCTTTTTGTTATTCAAGGTCTCGGTTGCCTGGATATGCAATTTACCCTGTCAGACTGACCAACCAAGTATCACGATTCCTGCAGGTGCTATTTTGTTATATGTCAATATATCAGAATAGACTTATTTCAAAAACTGCCTTTGCCAAACAAAATGAAGAATTATTGACAGGAGAAGCATTACTGAAGATTAGGAGAACCCTGCATCGTGCACTTTGGGTTCCAGAAAAAGAGAGTGAAATATAATTTACAAACTTTCATTACTATCAAAATCTTTTGCTGCCATAACAGTTAAAGATTTAGGTGAAAAGAGTAATCAATTTGTTTAGGGGTGAGGCAGTATTGCCAATGTGTCTTGAGTTTATTTTTGGTTCTTTAAAAAGGAAAGTCTTGAGCTTCCCTGGTGGCGCAGTGGTTGAGAGTCCGCCTGCCGATGCAGGGGACACGGGTTCGTGCCCCGGTCTGGGAAGATCCCACATGCCGCGGAGCGGCTGGTCCCGTGAGCCATGGCCGCTGAGCCGGCGCGTCCGGAGCCTGCGCTCCGCAACGGGAGAGGCCACAAAGGTGAGAGGCCCAAGTACCGCAAAAAAAAAAAAAAAAAAAAAAAAAAGGGTCATGTACCACAATGTTCACTGCAGCTCTATGTACAATAGCCAGGACATGGAAGCAACCTAAGTGTCCATCGACAG
>NC_041234.1:49051552-49069917 GCF_002837175.3 Physeter macrocephalus | reverse complement strand
AGATATGGATCCAAAAAAAAAATGGTTCTGAAGTACTTAGGGGCAGGACAGGAATAAAGACGCAGACATAGGGAAGGGACTTGAGGACACGGGGAAGGGGAAGGGTAAGCTGGGACGAAGTGAGAGAGTGGCATGGACATAATATACACTACCAAATGTAAAACAGATAGCTAGTTGGAAGCAGCCCCATAGCACAGGGGGAGATCAGCTCGGTGCTTTGTGACCACCTAGAGGGGTGGGATAGGGAGAGTGGGAGGGAGACGCAAGAGGGAGGGGATATGGGGATATATGTATACATATAGCTGATTCACTTTGTTATACAGCAGAAACTAAAACACCATTGTAAAGCAATTATACTCCAATAAAGATGTTAAAAGAAAATGGCCTTACATTAAAAAATCTTGAAGAAATGTAGCCCACCAATTTAGAAATTGTTACCTTTTCTGCCTTTAAACTCTGATACAAATTGGCATAATATATAAAGACCTATGGAACTAGAACTGTTATTAAAGAAATATTACATGAACTTAGATTCCTATGATAGCAATTTTCTGCATCTATACTTTCCTCTGGCAAACGCTTTACCTCAATTTCTTCAGTTTAGTCACATTTTCTTGGGTAGAACTTGACTGTACCACTAATTTGCATAAGTGGATTGGCGGATTCTCTTGCAACATTCAAATTTACATTAGGTTTTGAGTTGACTTAGATAAAAAGAAAACATTGTTCTGCAGTTGGATTTATATTTTTCTTTAATGTAGTCACTAGTAAAATGTGCTAGATTTGACCCCTGCCCCCGCCAAAGACTCTAGCTGGAAAAAAATGTGGAAATTGTGAAGCATTATGTGAGAAAAATATTAAACCATATCAGATATATGGAAGTCTTATTGCCTACCATATGTACTGCCATTTTTTAAAGTTTTTTATTTGTTTATTTTAAATTTAGCTAAGTCTTGAGTAATTTGGAATCATTAGTTAAGCATTTTATGTCTGATTCAGTAGTCATGGGGGTGGTTATCCCTAATATTTTTTAGTTATTTTGAAATGCAGAGTGTTTATTCATTGCACAATGCTGTAATGTAGTGTTTTGAGATTGTCCTGACCAGAAGGTGTTTCCAGTTACACAAGAAAACTCTTTCTATCTAAGATGAAACCTGTAATTCGAGATGTTTCTTCCTTTGTCACTTAGTTTTCCCTACCCTCATTTAAACACAAGGGTAAAAGTCCTAAGTAAGTCAAACTTAATGGCTTTGTCATTCAAACGTAACTGTATCCCCACTTTTTTCTCTATTTGTTTTTTAGGGTCAGAATTGAGGTATTACTAAGAAAAGGCACAAAGCCATAATATCATGGCACTATTTCTTTTGACTTAAAGGGGAAAAAGTACTGAATTCTGGCTGATGTTGATCGTACCTTGTGGAGACTCCTCTCATTTTCTGATGTTTTCACCTAATAAGAAGATGGAGAATATGGAGAATATTGTAATAATATCATTTGTGTTCACTATAAGCTATTTGGATTTAGAATTATTACAGAGTTGTAAGCTTGTTATCAAATTAATGTAATACATTTAAACTACTCTTTTGCAAAGTTATTTATTTTTAAACAATTTAAAATATATCTGGGGTGAGTTAAAAGTCTTGTGCATCTATATTAGATGGCAGGTATTGTCAGAGAGCCACTGTATATTAATAATAACTGTTGAAATGACTTTTCCATGTTTCTAGAAGCATTTACAAGTGCTCTGTGTGAAACCATGGTGCACAGAGGTCTTGGGACTGCCCTAAAACCCATTTTATCACGTGTGCGTAGCTTGTTCCCCACGTTTTCCTCATGTGATACTATGTGTATAAGATCTAACTATTCAGTGTCAAGTTCAGATTATTCTGATTTTCATCTAAATGTTTTAAAACTTCAAAAAATTTTCACCCAGTGAGCTTTTATTTTTATTTTATTTTACTATTTTTTATTGAGGTATAGTTGACGTACAATATTATATACGGTTTCAGGTGTACAATATAGTGATGCACAATTTTTAAAAGTTACATTCCATTTATAGTTATTATAAAATATTGGCTATATTCTCTTGCTGTACAATATATCCTTGTAGCTTATTTTATACATAGTACTTTGTACCTCTTAATCCCCCACCTGTATCTTGCCTCTCCCCCGTCCCTCTCCCCAGTAGTAACCACTAGTTTGTTCTCTATATCTGTGAGTCTGTTTCTGTTTTGTTATGTTCATTTATTTGTTTTATTTTTAAGATCTCACATATAAATGATAACATGCAGTATTTGTCTTTCTATCTCTGACTTATTTCACAAAGCATAATAGCCTCCAGGTCCATCCATGTTGTCACAAGCGGCAAAATTTCATTCTTTTTTTATGGCTGAGTAGTATTCCATTGTATATCTATATACCACATCTTCTTTATCCATTCCTCTGTAGATGGACACTTAGATTGCTTCCATATCTTGGCAATTGTAAATAGTGCTGCTATGAACATTGGGTGCATGTATCTTTTCGACTTAGTGTTTTCATTGTCCTCGGATATCTACCCAGGATTGGAATTGCTGTGTCATATAGTAGTTCTATTTTTAGTTTTTTGAGAAACCTCCATACTATTTTCCACAGTGGCTTCACCAATTTACATTCCCACCAACAGTGTAACATTCCCTTTTCTCCACATCCTTGCCAACATTTATTTGTGTTCTTTTTGATGACAGCCATCCTGACAGGTGTGAGGTGATATCTCATTGTGGTTTTAATTTGCATTTCCCTGATGATTAACGATGTTGAGCGTCTTTTCATGTGCCTGTTAGCCATCCGTTTGCCTTCTTTGGAAAAATGTCTATTCAGGTCTTCTGCCCATTTTTTAAATGGTTTGTTTGTTTAAATGTTTAAAAATTTTATTTTGCGTCGTTTTAGAGGGCAAATGTTAATACTGTTCTATTCAGAAAGACAATTTTAATGTGCCTTTGTGTAGCCATATTATAAAATACCTTAAAGAAATATGCCCTGTTATAATGCAGTCTGAAATTAAGTTCTGATTGTATATCAATAAAAATAAAAGTATTTGCCAAAAAATTAAAATGTATAAACAGAAAGAAGGAGGTATTGCAATATTTTCTACTTTTGTATATAAAGAGCCATTAGACATAGGTAGCACAACCTAATGTGAAAGGTTAATTTTATATGATACTCAAAGAGTCTAGTCAAAAATGGAAGGTAGGGGGCTTCCCTGGTGGCGCAGTGGTTGGGAGTCCGCCTGCCGATGCAGGGGACGCGGGTTCGTGCCCCGGTCCGGGGGGATCCCGCGTGCCGCGGAGCGGCTTGGCCCGTGGGCCATGGCCGCTGGGCCTGCGCGTCCGGAGCCTGTGCTCCACGACGGGAGAGGCCGCGGCAGTGAGAGGCCCACGTACCACAAAAAAAAAAAAAAAAAAATGGAAGGTAGGGAATTCCCTGGAGGTCCAGTGGTTGGGACACTGCACTCTCACTGCCGAGGGCCCAGATTCAATCCCTGGTTGGGGAACTAAGATCTCACAAGCTGTGCAGGGCGCAGCCAAGAAAAAAAATGGAAGGGAAAAAAGAGAGATAAAACTTTAACCCCTAGTTTGGCCTAAATAATTTTGATCATATTTTTGGATTCTATTAAATGGTAACTTAAATGACATTTGGAAAAACCTGTACTTGATTTTTAAAATACGTGCTTCTAAAAATCTGAGCTCCAGGCAAAAAAAGGAAAACGGGAAAGCTGTGTCCATTTGCCATACTAAATGGATCAAAGTGGTTTTTGTCAAATGTTTCATCACAAAACGTGATGAAGGCCAGAGCTATTGTCAGGCTTATTAGGACTCTACTATGAATTTTTACAAATAATAAGAAAGCTATAGAAAGAATTTGGAAATTTTCTGTGTGTCCCTGATTCTGTCTCTCAATCTAAGAAAAACTGTTCTCTTTCTACTTGGAGCCATAATCTGAAAATGTGGAAGGTCAAAATATTTATTGCAGGAAATGATCATAGAACTAAAAATTAGGTTTTAAGGAAACCAGCTACACAGGGCAACCATCTTGCTCTTAAAGAAAATCATGTGCCAAAAGCCGCACGGCCAAACAAACAAAAAAACAGTATACGTTATAATTTGAGCCAGCATTCAAAACTGGATAAAAAGATAAAAGTTACTAAAATCTTAAATAGCTTATGTGCAATGTCTCTGCTAAAGCTGTAAGTCTAAACATTTTGTTTAAAATGCCTTCAGAAATTGCGATTTTAATTATTTACATTTCACGTGAGAGATATTGCTTTATGAATGATTCAAAATACCTATTATATATATTTAAATCAAAATGGCTTTTCATCAAATGTGAATTTTTTTTTCTTTATTGGCCTTACCAGGCGGCTTGCAGGATCTCAGTTTCCTGACCAGGGATTGAACCCAGGCCCTCGTCAGTGAAAGCCCAGAATCCTAACCACTAGGCCACCAGGGGACTCCCTGAATTCTTTTTTTTTAAATTGAAGTATAGTTGATTTACAGTGTTGTGTTAGTTAGTTTCAGCTGTACAGCAAAGTGATTCAGTTATACGTATATATACATATATGTATTCTTTTTCAGATTGTTTCCCATTATAGGTTATTACAAGATATTGAATATAGTTCCCTGTGCTATACAGTAGGTCCTTGTTTTTCAAATGTGAATTCTTAATTTGAAAATGAAATCATACTATCAGCAATAGACAGTTTTGTTGAATAGTCTAATAAGGAACAATTGCCAGTTCCATAAATAACTTTATATTTCTAAAATAAAGTGTTGGTACACTAGTAATCACAAATTTAGTTTCCTTTAATACTTTTTTAATCCCATAAAGAAAGTTTTTTTATAATCATCCTTTTTATTAATCAATCATGACATGGCAAAATGTTTAGTTGCTGTTTCTGGAAAGTGTTACAAACTCTACATCTAGAGATGATGAAAAACTCTTATAGAATTTGTGATAAGTATATATGTTGGGTTAGAAATTTTACAGTCGTGTTGGAGTGTCATGAGATTAATACTTGCAATCCAGACTGCTGTAGTTTATACTTTTTCTGTACGTTTCAATCAGGTATGTAAAACCATTTGTACTTAGAAGCTCACTTGAATCATCCCAAGTCCACTGATTGTAATATGTGGTTTGGTTTGTAAACAAATAATAGCAATGTCTTGCATATTTCTGGAAATAAATTGTACAAGAATTTATGTATCTACTTCTATATACAGTGTATAAATAAAATTTTCATTTAAAAACACATACCACACACACACACACACACACACGTTTATTTTCTCACCGTTTCCATGGACCAGAAATCCAGGCACAGGTTACCTGGGTCCTCTGCTCAGGGTCTCACCAGCTGAAATGAAGGTGTCAGGCTGCAGACTCACCTGAGGCTTAGGATACTCTTCCAAACTCATGTGCTTGTGGCAGAATTTAGTTCCGCATGGTCATAGGACTGAGGTTCCCTCATCTTTTATGTCAGTCAGCTGGAGGCCACTCTCAGCTCGTAGAGGCAACCCACATTACTTGCCACATGGCCCCCTCCATCTACAAAGTCAGCGACGGAGAATCTCCCTTGTGTCAAATTCCTCTCACACTTTGAATCTCACCAGAAAGAGCCCAGTCCCTCCCACTTTTTAAAAATTGTGATAAAAAATAACATACAATGTACCATCTTAACCATTTTAAGTGTACGGTTTGGTACTGTTAAGTATATTCACACTGTTGTGCGACAGATCTCCAGAACTTTTTCATCTTGCAAAATTGAAACTCTAGGGACTTCCCTGGTGGCGCAGTGGTTAAGAATCCACCTGGCAATGCAGGGGACACGGGTTCGAGCCCTGGTCTGGGAAGACCCCACATGCCGCGGAGCAACTAAGTCCATACGCCACAACTACTGAGCCTGCGTCCTAGATCCCGTGAGCCACAACTATTGAGCCCACATGCCACAACTACTGAAGCCCGCGTGCCTAGAGCCCGTGCTCCGCAATAAGAGAAGCCACCGCAATGAGCCACAACGTAGCCCCACTCGCCGCAACTAGAGAAAGCCCATGAGCAGCAACGAAGACCCAACACAGCCAAAATTATAAATAAATTAATTAATTAATGTTAAGAAAACATTGAAACTCTAGATTCATTAAACAACTCCCCATTTCCCTCTCCCACAGCCCCTGGTAACCACCATTTTACTTTCTGTCTCTATGAATAAATAAATAAATAAATTTATTTATTTATTTATTTTATTTTTGGCTGCGTTGGGTCTTCGTTGCTGCACGCATGCTTTCTCTAGTTGTGGTGAGCAAGGGCTACTCTTCGTTGTGGTGCATGGGCTTCTCAGGGCACAGGCTCAGTAGTTACAGTGCACAGGCCCAGCCGCCCCGCAGCATGTGGGATCTTCCCAGACCAGGGTTCAAACCCGTGTCCCCTGAATTAGCAGGTGGATCCTTAACCACTGCGTCACCAGGGAAGCCCTTGACTACTTTAGATATGAGTGAAATCATACAGCATTTGTCTTTTTGTGACTGAAGAGCCCAATCCCTTTTAAGAGCCCAGCTGTTTAGGTCAGCTCCCTTAGGATAATCTCTATTTTTTAAAGTTAGCTGATTTGGGATCTGAATTACATCTGCACAATCCCTTCACAGCAGCACCTAGATTAGTTTTTGAGTAAAGAACTGGGAGAAGGTGTGTATTCACCAGGTGGGCAGGAATCCTGGGGGCCATGTTAGAATTCTGCCTACCACAAATCGCAGAGTAACCCTGAAAAGGAGGCAGAGTACTAACTAGGGCCTGTCAGCCAGCTTCACATACTGAGTTCAACTCTCATATACCGTACTAGCCCTTCCAATTTGCCACATGTGTGCTCCAAGCAATAGAGCACTGAAAAAGAGTGAAACAGCCTGATCCCATAATGTTCAAGATATCAAACTCTTGCCTCAGACTAACTGAAGAATTTGGTAGAGGGGGAAAAAAGCAAGTAAAGACAAGTAAATTAGCTGAAACCAAAAGCCTTTGATAAGTGCATCCCCTGCCCTATCCAGTGGGCAAAGTGGAGATATAACTGATAAAGATCCCATTCTCAAAGGTTCTGACAGCTGCTTCTGGGGTGAAGAGCTGGGCCATAAAAGCATAAAGTGAAAGGATAAAGCTACCAGGCTTCATACTGCATATGCTGAAAATAGGTGAAACGGTATAGAGCTGCAAAAACACGTGTGATATCAAAATAGCTCTGGAATTCATCTTCCACCTCCTCTGCCAGTGCCACTTCCCTGGTATTGGCCCAGGCAACTGTGAGAGCCCTCTAACTGGTTTCTAACCCTACCTGACTCTAGTTTTCCACAGTTAACCTTAGAAAATCTAAAATACAAATCAGAATAATGTCTATGCTCTGCTTAAGACCTCTCAGTGGCTTTGCCTCCGATGTCAGTTCCACCTGTTAATCCAGCCTCATCTGCTGGCACATCCCTGCGCTCACACTCATACTGGTTTCAGTTCCCTGAAAAGATCAGGCTGTTTCACACATCCAACCATGCCTTTCCCCAATCTGTTCTATCTTGAATGGTCATCCCTCCATCCCAGTCTGCCTAGAAAATTCTTATATATCCTTCACTCCTCCCTCCTTAAGTAAGGATACTGGCACCCAGCCCATGACTTCCCACTCCACCCTAATTCCTGGTGCTCATACTAGGGGATCTCATTGTCCATGGAGATGACACAACCAGCAACTTCTGGGTCCCATGACTCTCTCAATTACCTTCTCCATTCCGTTTCAGCCACCTGCACTCAAAGCACCACATCTTGAACTTTACTGAGGCCCAGAATTGCTTACCTCTAACACTGAACCCTTCGGTATTCCATTTTGAGACAAGCTCCTCTCCTACCTGCTTCCTCAGGAGTAAGGGCCTCACAGGACACTGGTTCTTTTACCTCATATGGACCCCTTCAGTCCTTTGAGCCCTCCATTTTCTCCCAGTCTCCTAGCCCCTCCTGGCCTCTTTTCCTTCCCTTCCCAACCTTTCTTAATGCCATGCTTGATCACCAGAACTACTCTCTCACCAGCAGCCTCAATTCCCTTTGTGTTCCTGCCTGCCAAACCAGCCCCACAAACCTCTCACCCTGTGTTAGTACTACCAACCACCCTTCTCCCCTCCTTCACCTGGTTGTTTCCACCAGGTGTCTAATCTCTTCTACAAACAAAGCTACATTCACACTCATCCTTGTCTCCATTCCATCTTCCTGTTCAAGATCCACCCATCCACTTGGGCCCTATGTGCCATCTTTTTCAATCATCTCCTTTAGAAACTTGCTCCATCAATTAACCCTTCTCTCTTTGATTTCAATCTGTGGTGCCTCTTCTCCTTAAACATGCTTCGGTCTCTCCTGTTTAAAGAAACAGAAAACAAAAAAAAAAACCCTCTCTCTTGACCCTGAATCTTCATCAGGTGCCAGTTTCTCTCCTTACTTTCTCAGCTTAAGCTTCTCCAAATAGTAGTAGTCTATGTTTGCTGCCTCTACTTCCTCAAATCCATTCATGCCTCAAACTACTGAAAAATATTTCCATTGAAATTTCTTTCGGCAAAAGTCACCAGTGACTTCCAAACTACCAAAGCTTTTTGGTCTTGATGTTATTGGACTTCCCTATGCATTTTTTAAAAATTTATTTATTTTATTTATTTATTTATTTTTGGCTGTGTTGGGTCTTCGTTGCTGTGCACGGGCTTTCTCTAGTTGTGGTGAGTGGGGGCTACTCTTCGTTGTGGTGCGCGGGCTGCTCATTGCGGTGGCTTCTCTTGTTGCAGAGCACGGGCTCTAGGTGCACGGGCTTCAGTAGTTGCAGCAAGCAGGCTCAGTAGTTGTGGCTCCTTGGCTCTAGAGCACAGGCTCAGTAGTTGTGGCACACGGGCTTAGTTGCTCTGCAGCATGTGGGATCTTCCCAGACCAGGGATCAAACCCATTTCCCCTGCATTGGCAGGTGGATTCTTAACCACTGCACCACCAGGGAAGCCCCCTATGCATTTTTAAAAATACTTATTTATTTGGTTGCACCGGGTCTTAGTTGCGGCATGGGGGCTCCTTAGTTGTGGCTCGCTGGCTCCTCAGTTGCAGCACGTGGGCTCCTTAGTTTGGCATGCGAACTCTTAGTTGCAGCATGCATGTGGGATCTAGTTCCCTGACCAAAGATTGAACCTGGGCCCCCTGAATTGGGAGTGCGGAGTCTTACCCACTGCACCACCAGGGAACTCCCAGACTTCCCTCTGCATTTGACACTGCAGATAATTGCCACCCCCTTGAAACGTTCCTCTTCCT
This sequence comes from Physeter macrocephalus, assembly GCF_002837175.3. Taxonomy (NCBI): domain Eukaryota; kingdom Metazoa; phylum Chordata; class Mammalia; order Artiodactyla; family Physeteridae; genus Physeter; species Physeter macrocephalus. Next base: position 49,060,578 of record NC_041234.1, on the reverse strand, counting down.
AGATTTCCATCACATTGAATTCATTCCGTTTCCTGGTTATTCTGTACTTCTTTGAGCATTCCTTTTTTTCTCTTTTTTTTAAAAATCATTTTACTGTTTTTAATTTATTTATTTTAATTAATTAATTTTTTATTTTGGCTGTGTTGGGTCTTCGTTGCTGCATGAGCACTTTCTCTAGTTGTGGCGAGCAGGGGGCTACTCTTCATTGCAGTGCACAGGCTTATCATTGCGGTGGCTTCTCTTGTTGTGGAGCATGGGCTTCTAGGCATGTGGGCTTCAGTAGCTGTGGCGCACGGGCTTCAGTAGTTGTGGCGCATGGGCTCTAGAGCGCAGGCTCAGTAGTTGTGGCGCACGGGCTTAGTTGCTCCGCGGCATGTGGGATCTTCCCGGACCAGGGCTCGAACCCGTGTCTCCTGCATTGGCAGGCGGATTCTTAACCACTGCGCCACCAAGGAAGTCCCTCTCTGAGCATTCCTGTTTGTTCTTTTTATTTTGTTTGTTTTTTTTTTCAGTATGCGGGCCTCTCACTGTTGTGGCCTCTCCCGTTGCGGAGCGCAGGCTCCGGACGCAGCTCCTTGGCTCTAGAGCACAGGCTCAGTAGTTGTGGCACACGGGCTTAGTTGCTCTGCAGCATGTGGGATCTTCCCAGACCAGGGATCAAACCCATTTCCCCTGCATTGGCAGGTGGATTCTTAACCACTGCACCACCAGGGAAGCCCCCTATGCATTTTTAAAAATACTTATTTATTTGGTTGCACCGGGTCTTAGTTGCGGCATGGGGGCTCCTTAGTTGTGGCTCGCTGGCTCCTCAGTTGCAGCACGTGGGCTCCTTAGTTTGGCATGCGAACTCTTAGTTGCAGCATGCATGTGGGATCTAGTTCCCTGACCAAAGATTGAACCTGGGCCCCCTGAATTGGGAGTGCGGAGTCTTACCCACTGCACCACCAGGGAACTCCCAGACTTCCCTCTGCATTTGACACTGCAGATAATTGCCACCCCCTTGAAACGTTCCTCTTCCTAGATTTCCATCACATTGAATTCATTCCGTTTCCTGGTTATTCTGTACTTCTTTGAGCATTCCTTTTTTTCTCTTTTTTTTAAAAATCATTTTACTGTTTTTAATTTATTTATTTTAATTAATTAATTTTTTATTTTGGCTGTGTTGGGTCTTCGTTGCTGCATGAGCACTTTCTCTAGTTGTGGCGAGCAGGGGGCTACTCTTCATTGCAGTGCACAGGCTTATCATTGCGGTGGCTTCTCTTGTTGTGGAGCATGGGCTTCTAGGCATGTGGGCTTCAGTAGCTGTGGCGCACGGGCTTCAGTAGTTGTGGCGCATGGGCTCTAGAGCGCAGGCTCAGTAGTTGTGGCGCACGGGCTTAGTTGCTCCGCGGCATGTGGGATCTTCCCGGACCAGGGCTCGAACCCGTGTCTCCTGCATTGGCAGGCGGATTCTTAACCACTGCGCCACCAAGGAAGTCCCTCTCTGAGCATTCCTGTTTGTTCTTTTTATTTTGTTTGTTTTTTTTTTCAGTATGCGGGCCTCTCACTGTTGTGGCCTCTCCCGTTGCGGAGCGCAGGCTCCGGACGCACAGGCTCAGCGGCCATAGCTCACGGGCCCAGCCGCTCCGCGGCATGTGGGATCTTCCCGGACCGGGGCACGAACCCGTGTCCCCTGCATCGGCAGGCGGATTCTCAACCACTGCGCCACCAGGGGAGCCCTGTTCTTTTTATTTTATATTTTTGTAGGCAATTTTATTTGTTCTCTTTCTTTGCTTAAATTTTAAATTTATTTTTATTTTTACTTTTAAATTTAAGTATAGTTGATTTACAAATATCATGTTAGTTTCAAGCATACAGCACAGTGATTCAGTTATAAATATAAATATATGTATATATATATTCCTTTTCAGATTCTTTTCCCTTATAGGCTAGTAAAAAATATTGAGTGTAGTTCCCTGTGCTATACAGTCGGTCCTTGCTGTTTTTGAAGGCAAGTTTCATTTTATTTTCATGCATTTTCTTTTATTTACATTTTTTTGAAGTATAGTTGAGTTACAGTGTTGTGATAGTTTCAGGTGTACAGCAAAGTGATTCAGGTATACATACATATATATATGTTCTTTTTTAGATTCTTTTCCATTACAGATTATTACAAGATATTAAATATATTGCCGTGTGCTATACAGTAGGTCCTCGTTGTTTATTTTATATATAGTAGTGTGTATCTGTTAATCTCAAACTCCTAATTTATTCCCCCCTCCTTTCCCTTTTGGTGACCATAAATTTGTTCTCTATGTCTGTGAGTCTATTTCTGTTTTGTAAATAAGTTGTTCATTTGTATCATTTTTTAAGGTTCTACCTATAAGTGATATCATATGATATTTGTCTTTCTCTAACCTCACTTAGTATAATCATCTCTAGGTCCATCCATATTTCTGCAAATGGCATTATTTCATTTGTTCTTTTTATTTTTTTTTATTTTTGGCCACACTGCCTGGCACGCGGGATCTTAGTTCCCCAACCAGGGATCAAACCCGTGCCCCCTGCAGTGGAAGCGTGGAGTCTGAACCACTGGAACACCAGGGAAGTCCCCTGTTCTCTCTTTTTAAAATCTCTTCCTCCTTCCACCATTTAAATGTTCATGTTTCCCAATGTTTTGTCAAGAGCTGAAAGGGGTCTGAGATGTTACCCCACTTGCACAGTTATGTACATTATATGTATGGATACTAAAGAAACACGAGACACCTGGCTCAGGGAAAAGAGGTGTTTTTTTTTTTTTTTAATTAATACTCACAACCAGATCAACAGCCAGAGTAATATTGCCATGTTGGTCCCCCACACCCAGACCCACAGGTGACAGGGTGAGAACTGATGGAAACTTTCTATGTGAGTGGCGGGTTTTACCCCAAAGATGAGAGATAGAGAACAGTGGCTTTTCTCCATTTATATCTGGGAGACAGCCATCCTGCTCCCCTCCGAAAGGAGAGTGAAAAAGTTTTGCTCCTCGGAGAGGGGCTGGAAAGGATCCCGGTTCTTACACCAACCTTTTGTAATGTTAACATGTCCTTCCAAGAGCCAGATAAATCCTGTGTCTCCAGCTTTTACAGCCTAGAGATGTCTCCAAAGTCTGGGCTTTATCCCTTTTGAAGTGTTAATATTTAGGGAAATAGTGCTCAGTCTTCCTGGAATCTCGGGCGCTTCACCTGGGGACCTGGTCTCGGCTGTAACCATTTGGAGCTCTTGGAGAGATAAGAAAAGTTTTATTATCCCTTTGGATCAGAGCATTGAGCTAGACAAATGACTGGAGATATCCTCATGGTATGTGAAAAGTGAAATGCAGGGGAAGTGAAAGCAAACATTCTCCATCTTTATATTGTGTACATCCCCGTGTCCCAGGTGGCTGGGGTTTTTACAGGAGCGCTGAGAAATTCAGCGAAGTTTTATTTTCCACACCAGGATTCTACCTTCTGTCTTCTTCTGATCTCACTCTACATGCTCTCCATGGACCATCCCACCTCCTCTTGTTGTTTTAACTGCTACCTCTACGCTAGGACCTTCAAATATCCCACCACCTTCCAGACATCTATATGTGAGTGTTCTAACCCCACATGTTCGAAATGGAACTCATCACCCTTCCCCCAAACTCTTGTATATCCTCTACGTCAGTTGGCAGCAGCACCATCTGGGTCATACTTGCGGCTGCCCTCATTATTGGAATAACCTTTCTATACACGGAAGATTTTCCACGTTATGAGCTCCGCCCCCCTCGTGTAAGAGTCAGAACTATCTGCCGGCCTCCCTCGTAGCTCGAACACGGTCCCAGTACTTAGGCTCCTCCACTCAGACACACCTGCATGAGACTGATTCGGAACTGAGCACCATGAGGAAACCAGCTCTACGCAGAGCTTCCATTTTTTTGCTATCAGGGAATTCCCAGTGTTTTCAAGGTTGACTTCTTGCAGCAGCAGCGGTAGCAGTTTCCTCTTGGGCTCTGGCTGGGGGCACCTGTAGCATCCGGCCGCTTCTGCAATGGCTTGGGGCATTGTTCCCGGAAACTTAGCTTTCAAGGTCTTTCTCCAGCCTTCCCAACAATTGTGGCAGCTCCTCAATACCCTTTTCTTCTTTTTATGTAAATTTATTTATTTTATTTTTGGCTGCATTGGGTCTTTGTTGCTGCGTGCCGGCTTTCTCCAGTTGCGACGAGCGGGGGCCACTCTTTGCCGTGGTGTGCCGGCTTCTCATTGCAGTGGTCTCTCCTGTTGTGGAGCACGGGCTCCAGGCGCGGGGGCTCCAGGCGCGCGGGCTTCAACTACACAGGCTCACTAGTTGTGGCACATGGGCGCTAGAGCGCAGGCTCAGTAGTGGTGGCGCACAGGCTCAGCTACTCCGCAGCACGTGGGATCTTCCCGGACTAGGGCTCGAACCTGTGTTCCCTGCATTTGCAGGCGGATTCCTAACCACTGCGCCACCAGGGAAGTCCCTCAATACCCTTTTGGAAAAAATGACTTTTCTGTTTAGTCAACTGGAGTCAGCCTCTATTGCTATCAACTGATATCTCTGACAAATACACACCCCATCACACAAAACAGAAGCCTGGAGTCGTTCTTGACTCTCCCTCACCACCAACATCCACTCAATCCTCGAGTCTTGTTAATTTTATCTACTAAGCATTTCTTGATTCTGACCCTTCCTCTTTATCCCAGTTACCTCTTCTCTGGCTCAGGCCCTGGTAATATTTCATCCAGACTATGGCAACAGCCTCCTACTAGTCTGCCTGCCTCCAGTCTCGTCCCCTTCCAATCCCAGCCTCCACACTGTAAATAGAGTGAAGGCTGGGATCTAAAACATAAGGCTGGCTGTCATTCTCTTGCTTTAAATTTCATTACCTGCCACTTCCTATTTTGAAAAATGTTGCTATTACAACACGGAACCACTTGTAATTACTCCCCAGGCATGCACGCGTGTACACACACACACACACACACACACACACACACACACACACACACACACTCCCCTTCTATCTCTTGGTTCCATGCCTTTGCTTGTGCTGTTCTCTCTAAAATGACTTTGCTTCCCCCTCTTCACTTGGCCACTACCTGCCTATCCTTTCAAATACGCCAAGGGTGTGACAGGTGGTCTCGTCCTTGTTTCCATAATACCTTGTGCACACATCTATCACTGCACTTACGACAGGGCACTGTAATTGATACACACACACACACACACACACACACACGTCCTCAATGCCTACCTTAGTGCTTGGCATTTGCATGCACACAAATGTTTGATAGCTGATTCATAAATTGATTGACTTAATTCAATTCAAACAACACTTCTTTGAAAATTGCTTTAAACCTTCCCATCTCCCTTCAGACTTCTCCTAAAGCAGTTAGTGGTTCCTTTCTCTATGCACTTTGTACATTCCTCATTTTAAAAATCTAGGTAAAATTCACATAACACAAAATTAACCACTTTAAAGTGTACAACTCAGTGGCATACAGTATATTCAAAATGTTGTGTAACCATCACCTCTATCTAGTTCCAAAACATTTTCATCATCCCAGTGGGAAACCCCACACCCATCAAGCCGTCACTTCCCGGTCCTCCCGCCCCCCCCACCCCCCAGCCTCTGGCAACCACTAATCTTTTTTCCATCTCTATGGATTCATCTATTCTGGATATTTAATGAAAATGAAATCATACAATATATGACCTTTTATGCCTGTCTTTTTTCACATAGAATAATGTTTTCAACTTCATCCATGTACCATGTATCAGTATTTAATTCCTTTTTATGATTAAGTAAAATTTAATTGTATGGCTATATCATATTTTATTTATCCATTCATCCATTGATGGACAGTTCAGTTGTTTCTACTTTTTGGCTACTGTGAATAGTGCTGCTATGAACAATTGTGTACAAGTTTTGGTTTAAATACCTGTTTTCGATTATTTTGAGTATATACCTAGGAGTGGAATTGCGGATCATACAGTAAATCTATTTTAAAAAAAGCTTTTTGAGGAACTGTCAAACTGTCTTCCATAGTAGCTGCACCATTTTACATTCCCACCAGCAATGCATGAGGGTTCCAATTTTCCCACATTCTTACCAGCACTTGTTATTTTCCTTTAAAAAAAGTATAGCCATCCTAGTGGGTGTAAAGTTGTATCTCATTGTGGGTTTGAGCTGCATTTCCCTAGTGACCAGTGATGTTGAACATCTTTTAATGTGTTTGTTGACCATTTGTGTATCTTCTTTGGAGAAATGTCTAGTCAAGTCCTTTCTTCATTTATTTTAGTAGACAGTTTTTTTTAGTACAGTTTCAGGTTTACAGAATAATTAGGCAGATATTACATAGAGTTCCATATACCCACCCCGCCCTCCTCTCCACCCCCATCCAGTCCTACTCCTGTATGCAGTTTTCCCAATTATGAACATCCTGCAATAGTGTGATACATTTGTTACAATTAATGAACCAATATTGATACATTGTTATAAGATCTAATAGTTTATAGTTTACAGTAGGGTTCACTCTTTGTGTTGCATGTTCTATGGGCTTTGACAAATGTATATGACACATCCACCATTACAGTATCATACAGTATTGTTTCACTGCCCTAAACCCCCGTGTTCCACCTATTCAACCCTCTCTCCCTTCTTCCCCAGAACCTCTGGCGACCACTGATATTTGTATTGTCTCCAGAGATACACTTTATTTTTTAGAGCAGTTTTACATTTGTAGAAGAACTAAGATGATAGTACAGAGAGTTCTCATATACCCACATCCATCCCTATTATTAACATCCTACATTAGTGTGATACATTTGTTACAATTAATGGACCAATATTGATATGTCATCATTAACCAAAGTCCACACTTTATTCAGACTTCCTTAGGTTTTTTTTTTTGGTTTATTTATTTATTTACTTATTTATTTATTTTTGGCTGCATTGGGTCTTCATTGCTGCGTGCGGGCTTTCTCTAGTTGTGGCGGCGAGCAGGGGCTACTCTTCGTTGCGGCAGGCGGGCTTTTCATTGTGGTGGCTTCTCTTGTTGCGGAGCATGGGCTCTAGGCACGCAGGCTTCAGTAGTTGTGGCACGTGGGCTCAGTAGTTGTGGCTCGCAGGCTCTAGAGCATAGGCTCAGTAGTTGTGGCGCACGGGCTTAGGTGCTCTGCGGCATGTGGGATCTTCCCAGACCAGGGCTCAAACCTGTGTCCCCTGCACTGGCAGGCGGATTCTTAGCCACTGTGCCACCAAGGAAGTCCCCAGACTTCCTTAGTCTTTACCTAATGTCCTTTTTCTGTTCCAGAATCCCATCCAGGATGCCACATCACATTTACTCATCATGTTTTATCTTAGGCTCTTCTTGGTCGTGATAGTTTCTCAGACTTTTCTTGTTTTTGATGACCTTGATGGTTCTGAGAAGTGCTGGTCAACTATTTTGCAGAATGTCCCTCAATTGTTATTTTTCTGATGTTTTTCTCATGGTTAGACTAGGATTATAGGTTTGGGGGAGAAGACTACAGAGGTAAAGTGCCATTTTCATTGCATCATAGCTGTGATACATAATATCAACACGATTTTCACTGTTGATGTTGAACTTGATCGCCTGACTGAGGTAGCATTTGTCAGATTTCTCCACTATAAAGTTACTCCTTTCCCCCCTTTGCACATTGTACTCTTTGAAAGGAAGTCACTATGCATACCCAATCTTAAGAAATAGAGAGTAATGCTCCACCTCCTTGAGGGCAGAGTACCTACATAAATTATTTGAAATTCTTCTGCATGGGAGATTTGCCTCTTCTCTTCCACTTATTTATCTATTTATTCAGTCAATCGCTTATTTATGTCAGTATGGACATATAGATATGTATTTTATACTCTGCCCGCTCTCACTTTTATGTTCAATCATTTTTACTTTCTTTTTATGCAATTAACAGCAGTCTGGCATCAACCAACCAACCAACCAATAACAGTTCACTTGACAACGCTAGCACACTGTTCCTGACACTGGGAACCTTTCCTGGGACCTGAAGAATGGTTTCCTTCCAATCAGAGGCAATGATGGCCCTCTGTAAGTATTTACTGAAGTCGATCTTCCCCCTTGAGGAACAGATAAACGAGTTGGGGGAGTGCCTCCCTACTCTTGTCAATGAAATGAGGACTTCCCAGACTGGATGGAGAAAATACTTTGAAGGATGTATCAGTCAGAGTTCAACCAGAGAACCAGTAGAAGATACATATTAAGAGATTTATTGCAAGAAATAGGCTTACACAGTTGTGGGGGCTGGTTAGGCAAGTCCAAAACCTGTAGGGCAGTCCATCAAAAAGGGCAGGCCAGGGCTTCGCTGGTGGCACAGTGGTTGTGAGTCCGCCTGCCGATGCAGGGGACGCGGGTTCGTGCCCCGGTCCCGGAGGATCCCACATGCCGCGGAGCGGCTGAACCCGTGAGCCATGGCCGCTGAGCCTGCATGTCCGGAGCCTGCGCTCCGCAACGGGAGAGGCCACAACAGTGAGAGGCCCGCGTAACGCAACAACAACAACAACAACAAAAAAGGGCAGGCCAGAACTCCTGAACAGGCTGGAGCTGCTGTTCACAGGAGGAATTTCTTCTTCATCAGGGAAGCCTCAGCTTAAGGCCTTTGAACTGACTGAATCAGGCCCACCCAGATCATCCAGGATAATCTCCCTTACTTAAAGCTAACTGCTTATGGACTTCAATCACATCTACAAAATACTTTCTCAGCGATACCAAGATTAGTTTGATTCAATAACTGGGGACTGTAGCCTAGCCAACTTGACACATCAAAAACCATCACAGGGCTTCCCTGGTGGCGCAGTGGTTGAGAGTCTGCCTGCTGATGCAGGGGACATGGGTTCGTGCCCCGGTCCGGGAGGATCCCACATGCTGTGGAGCGGCTGGGCCCGTAAGCCATGGCCGCTGGGCCTGTGCGTCCGGAGCCTGTGCTCCACGACGGGAGAGGCCACAACGGTGAGAGGCCCGCGTACCACAAAAACA
>NC_041234.1:49026388-49050118 GCF_002837175.3 Physeter macrocephalus | reverse complement strand
GGGAGAGGCCACAACAGTGAGAGGCCCGCGTACCGCAAAAAAAAAAAAAAAAAAAAAAAAAAAAGAATCTGCCTGCCAGTGCAGGGGACAGCGGTTCGAGCCCTGGTCCAGGAAGATCCCACATGCCGCGGAGCAACTAAGCCCATGCACCACAACTACTGAGCCTGCGCTCTAGAGCCCATGCTCCGCAGCAAGAGAAGCCACCGCAACGAAGAGCAGCCCCTGCTCACCCCAGCTAGAGAAAGCCCGCGCGGAGCAATGAAGACCCAACGTAGCCAAAGCAAAAGAAAAAAAAGAATGACAGCAGAGGAGGTGTCACCACCTTTCTAAGACTGGAAAAGAGGTGAAAACTGGTATTAGAGCCCCAGATGCTCTGTTTCCTCCACATACACCTGCAACCTGTTTTTGCCATTTGCTTTTCTCAGAGCCCTTTTCACTGTGCCTTCTGGAGCTCCTGTTCCAGGAGAAACTAACCGCCCTACGCACTGGCTTTCTTTGCTGAGTTTTTCCTTCCAGCCCTTGCCTTAACTGATCGTGGCTTTCTCCTGAGGCTCCTGCTTTCCCGCTCCTCTCCAGAAGGAGACTGCTTCTTCTCTCACAGTCTGACTACCACAAAGGTGAGGAGGAGTGGGGGGAATGAGGGAAGCTTTCTCCTTGCTCCCTGTTGCCAAGTCCACCACTCGTGGGTAAACCATTTCTGTTCCTTTGAGACTCGTGGCATCTGGATTTGTAACTGTCTACACAACCTTAAAACTACGACCCTAGCCTCCTTTATTCAGTAAGAATGTTTGAATCTAGCTATCGGTTTTCTTTCCTACCCCATGTCATCAGCTAGACGACTCCAGAATTAATCTGGATGACCATCTGACTCCCTGGCTTCCCAATTTCTTGACTTTCTCAATTGCCTTCAAGAAAATATCCAAATTCCTTAGTATGGGGACTTCCCTGATGCTTCCCTGATGCTAAGATCCCACATACCACAACTACTGAGCCCATGCGTTCTAGTGCCGCAACTAGAGAAGCCCACAAACTGCAACGAAGAGCCTGTGTGCCGCAACGAAGACCCAGAACAGCCAAAAAGAAAATTCCTCAGTATGACAGACAGCATCCTTCAAATATAGTCACTGGTCTACTTTATTTCCTGGCATGGCTTCTTGGGTACTTTATATTCCAGCTAGAAGAAATATTTTACGGTTCTCCAAAACCACTGTTAATTTATTCCTTCAGGCCCTTTGCCATCCTCCTCCTTCTTTCTGTAATGCCAGTTCCACCCCCACCTAGTTTGCCAGTTGAGCATCCATATGAATGACTCATTTAACAATCCAGCCTTCCAGTTCCTATTCTGCCTTTACTCCAGGAACTTTGATATCCATCCCATTTCAGCCTCCACTCACAGAGCCACATCCTGGGCTTCTTCATTGCCCAGAAAAATAGGACTTCTGAAATCTCACACCCCAGTCTCACAAAAAGCCAGAGGTGACTTCCACTTGTGGCCAAGATGGAATAATTTACCATCCTGACCCAAAGAACAACAACAAATGGACAGACTCTATTAAACAATAGTTTTCAGACACTGGACATCAGGTAGCACATGATAATGATCACAGAAAGAGGAGAAACAAACAAGCTGAGTGCCCTAGCATACTGTCAAAAGAGTTTCTAGGCCACAGTGCAGAGGGGTGGAATCCAAGCAGAGCCTAGCAGCCTTTGTGAACTGAGAATACAGAGTTGGGAGTCCAGGAAGGCCAAGGTAGCTAAAACTCACAGGACAGAATACTAGAGAGAAGAGGGCTGCACAGAGAGAAAGCTCTGGAGATATGCAGAGGATTCGCCTTGAGTCTTCCATCTGAGTACTGGTTAGTGAATACATGTAAAGAAACTACCTAAAGCTGGAGAAAGAACCACCTGAAAGGACCGGAGGGGAAAAATATTCAAAGCTCGGGATTTCCCTGGTGGTCCAGTGGGTAGGACTCCATGCTCCCAATGCAGGGGGCCTGGGTTCAATCCCTGGTCGGGGAACTAGATCCCGCGTGCATGCTACAACTAAGAGTCCACATGCCGCAACAGAGTAGTCCACATGCTGCAACTAAGAAGTCCGCATGCCACAACTAGGAGCCCACATGCTACACCTAAGACCCGGCACAGCCTAAATAAATAAATAAATATTTTTAAAAATATATTTAAAAAAAAGATTCAAAGCTCACACAGGGACCAGATAGTTTCCCTGAGCGGGAAAACTTCATAATTCACAAGACAGTGGGTAAAATACTGAGGAGGGTTTTGCCTCAGTAGTAGAGTGAAATTAGCCTGAGACTAAAAGGCTGCTTTGATTCTGGCTTTAGAAAAAAAAGCTGAAAAGCTAGTCTCAAAAAGATCAAACTGTTTCCAAGTAACAACTTCCCAGAAAAAAAGCTTTAAGCACATCTATAGTAGTACAAAAATATCCAGCACCCAATAACGTAAAATTCACAATGTCTGGCATCCAATATTGTTAAGATGACAATACTACCTAAGGCAATCTACAGATCAATTTAATCTGTATATTTTGCAGAAATAGAAAAACCCATCTTAAAATTCATGTGGAATCTCAAGGGGCCCCCAAAGAGCCAAAACAATCTTGAAAAAGAAGAACAAAGCTGGAGGTCTCACACTTCCCGGTTTCAAAATTTACTACAAAGCTTCAGCAATCAAAACAGTGTGGTACTGGTATGAGGACAGACATGGACCAATGGAACAGAATAGAGAGCCCCAAAATAAACCCTCATATATATGGTCAGTTGACTTTTGACAAGGATGCCAAGACCATTCATAGGGAAAGGACAATCTCATTAATAAATGGTGTTGGCTCCCTCCCAGAGCTGGTTCTTCCCTGGGAGGGTGACTTCAGGGCTGGCCACCCACCTCCCCCCCATTCCTCATCCTCAGCTGAAGTTTGATGAATTGAAATTGGGCCTCTATGCTAACTGGTTTCCTTTATTCTCAATAAATGTTGGGTTTGGTTTAAAAAAAAATGGTGCTGGGACAACTGGACATCCACATGCAAAAGAATGAAGTTAGACCATTACCTTACACCATATACAAAAATTAACTCAAAATGGATCAAAGACCTAAACTCTAAAACCATTAGAAGACAACAACAACAACAGCAAATTCAAAAATGGGTAAAGGACTTGAATAGGCGTTTCTCCAAAGAAGATATATAAATGGCCAACGAGCACATGAGATGATACTCAATAGCACTACCCACGAGAGAAATGCAAATCTAAATGACAATGAGGTACCACTTCACATCCATTAGGAAGGCTATTATCAAAAGAAAAAAAAAGGAAACTAACAAGTGTGGTCAAGAATGTGGAGAAATTAGAACCCTCATGCATTGCTGGTGGGAATGCAAAATTGTGCAACTGCTGTGGAAAACAGTTTGGCAGTTCCTCAAAAAGTTAAACATAGAATTACCATATAATCCAGCAATTCCACACCTAAGTATACACCCAAATGAATTGAAAACAGGGACTCAAATAGATACTTGTACACAAAATCATATCAGCGTTATTCATGATAGCCAAAAGGTGGAAACAAATCAAGTGTCCATCAACAGATGAATGGGTAAGTAATATGTGATATATACATACAATGGAATATTTTTCAGCCATAAAAAAGAATGAAAGGCTTCCCTGGTGGCGCAGTGGTTAAGAACCTGCCTGCCAACGCAGGGGACAGGGTTCGAGCCGTGGTCTGGGAAGATACCACATGCCGCGGAGCAGCTAAGCCTGTGCACCACAACTACTGAGCCTGCGCTCTAAAGCCCACGAGCCACAACTACTGAAGCCCGCATGCCACAACTACTGTAGCCCGTGAGCCCAGAGCCCATGCTCTGCACCAAGAGAAGCCACCGCAATGAGAAGCCCGCGCACTGCAACCAAGAGGCGTCCCTGCTCGCCGCAACTAGAGAAAGCCCACGCACAGCAACAAAGACCCAATGCAGCCAAAAATAAAAATAAATAAATAAATAAATTTATTTTAAAAAAGAATGAAGTTCTCATACATGCTACAACATGGATGAACCTTGAAGACATTATGCCAAGTGAAAGAAGCCAATCACAAATGGACAAATACTGTATGATTCCAGTCATATGAGATACTCAGAGTAGTCAAATTCATAGAGACAGAAAGTAGAATAGAGGTTACTAGGGAAGGAGGAAGGAGGGAATAGGGGTTATTGCTGAATGGGTACAAAGTTTCTGTTCGGGGTGATAAAGGGTACTGGAAATAGTGGTGATGTATGCACAACATTGTGAATGTAGTTAATGCCAGTAAATTGTACACGTAAAAATAGTTAAAACGGCAAATTTTATGTATGTATGTTAACCACAATTAAAAAAACACACAGGGGGGCTTCCCTGGTGGAGCAGTGGTTGAGAATCCGCCTGCTGATGCAGTGGACACGGGTTCGTGCACCGGTCCGCGAAGATCCCACATGCCACGGAGCTGCTAGGCCCGTGAGCCATGGCCGCTGAGCCTGCGCGTCCGGAGCCTGTGCTCCGCAACGGGAGAGGCCACAACAGTGAGAGGCCCGCGTACCGCAAAAAAAAAAACAAAAAAACAAACAAACAAACAAAAAAAAAAACACACAGGGCTTCCCTGGTGGCGCAGTGGTTGAGAGTCTGCCTGCCGATGCAGGGGACACGGGTTTGTGCCCCGGTCTGGGAAGATCCCACATGCCGCGGAGCGGCTGGGCCTGTGAGCCATGGCCGCTGAGCCTGTGCGTCCAGAGCCTGTGCTCTGCAACGGGTGAAGCCACAACAGTGAGAGGCCCGCGTACCGCAAAAACAAAAACAAAAACAAAAAACCACACATGCCACAGCACATCATAATCACATTGTTTACAACCGGTGACAAAGAGAAAAATCTTAAAAGCAGGCAGAGAAAAAAGATATGTTATGTATAGAGGAATAAAGATAAAAATGACAACAGGTTTCTCGTGAGAAACGATGTAAACCAGAAGTCAGCTGAGTAACATCTTTAAAGTACTGAAAGAAAAAAAACCTGCTAACCTAAAATTCTATGCTCAGGGGCAATAAAAGGGTAGTATGAGCCATCCTGAGATGGAACTGCTCTGTGTTTTGACAGTGGTGGTGGTTGCACAAATCTACACATGTGATGAAACTGCACAGAACTAAAGACACACATACAAACACAGAGGTTAGCATATGGAAAGCTGGTGCTATGATAAGGTCTATGAATTGTATCCATGTCAGTTTCCTGGTTGTGCAGTGCACTATAGTTATGCAAGATGTTTCCACTGGGAGAAACTGGGTGAAGGGTGTTGGGATCTCTGTATTACATTTTTTTATAACAACTGTCTGTGAATCTACAGTTAACTCAAATTAAGAAGTTAAAACAAAACCATACATTTATTAAAAAATAAAACAAAGAAAGGAAAAAAATTTAGAAAAGAATAAAACCCAAACCATACATTTATCATCTCACTGTCTCCTATGGGTCAGGAAACTTGGCACTGCTTACCTAAGTTTTACAGGTCAGGGTCTCTCACAGGGCTTCAATCAAAGTGTCGGCCAGGACTGCATCCATCTCAAGATCTACTTTCACATTCACTCAGTGGTTGTTAGCAGGATTCAGTTCCTGTGGGCTGCTGCACTGAGGGTCTCAGTTACTTGCCATTTTGGCCCCTCCACAAGGCAGCTCACAACATGGCAGCTGGTTTCCTTAGAGCAAGCAAGCAAGAGAGGGCGAGAGAGTGCCAGCAAGATGGAAGTCATGGTCTTTCGTAACTTAGTCTTGGAAGCAACGACCCATTACCTTTGCCATCACCTTTGCTGTATTCTATTTGTTAAGTCACAAGGTCCAGCCCACACTCAAGAGGAGGGGACTATACAAAGGCATGAATACCAGGAGGTGGGGATCACTGGAGGCCATCTATCTTCCACAGCAGCCAAAGAAAATACTTTAAAGGATGAATAATAAGGCCATTTGACCCACCAGATATAAGTAAATGCATAGTAATTAAAAGTTTTATAGTGGTCTAGAAATAAACAGAAAGATTAAACAGAACGGAATAGAGTCCAGGAGACTCAAGCATTGCTAAGAGCAAAAAACTGGAAAATTAGATGTCTACCAGGGACTTCCCTGGCAGTCCAGTGGTTAAGACTCCACACTCTCAATGCAGGGGGCCTGGGTTTGATCCGTGGTCAGGGAACTAGATCTCACATGCATGCCGCAACTAAGAGTTCACATGCCACAACTAAGACCTGGTGTAGCCAAATAAATAAATAAATAAATATTTTTAAAAAAGTTTCTATCAATAGGTTGTTAAAAAATTATGAGGCAGGGCTTCCCTGGTGGCGCAGTGGTTAAGAATCTGCCCACAGGGGACACGGGTTCGAGCCCTGGTCTGGGAAGATCCCACATGCCATGGAGCAGCTAAGCCTGTGTGCTACAACTACTGAGCCTGTGCTCTGGAGCCTGCGAGCCACAACTACTGAGCCCGCGTGCCTAGAGCTTGTGCTCTGCAACAAGAGAAGTCACCGCAATGAGAAGCCCGTGCACTGCAATGAAGAGTAGCCCCCACTCACCACAATTAGAGAAAGCCCACGGGCAGCAACGAAGACCCAATGCAGCCAAAGATAAATAAATAAATAAATAAATTTATATAAAAAAATAATGAGGCAAACTGGAGAAATCTGAAAAAGATTACTGGGTTGCATCAATGTCAATATCCTGGTTGTGATATACTATACTATAGGTTTGCAAAATGTTACCATTGGGAGAAACTGGGCAAAATGTGCAAGAGATCACTGTTATTTGTTACATTTACCTCAATGAAAATGTCAATTAAAAAAGAATGAGGTGTGTGTGTAGAGAGACATTCACAATAATTAAGTGTAAAAAGAAATATACCTCCCATCTAACACACACACATGTACACACACACTTCTAGATCCTCACATCCCCCTTGAGATACTGTCTCCTTTCTCTGCTCCCCTTAATAGCAAAACTCCTTAAGTATCCATACTCACTGTTTCCACTTCTCACCGCCGATTTTCTCTTAAACCAACTTTAACTAGGCTTTCACTACCACCACTCCACAGAAACTGTTCTTGTCAATAACACAATTACCTTCATTTTGTCAAATCCATTCTGCCTCAGTTCTCAGGTATCATCCTGCTGGAACTCTCAGCAGCATTTTATATAGCTGATCATGACTTACTATTTTTCTTACTGAAGTATAGTTGATTTACGATGTTGTGTTAGTTTCTGGCATACAGCAGTGTGATTCAGATATATATATATATATATATATATATTTGTTCTTTTTCTTATTCTTTTCCATTATGGTTTATTACAAGATATTGACTATAGTTCCCTGTACTATACAGTAGGCCCTTGGTGTTTATCTATTTTATATATAGTAGTTTGTATCTGCTAATCCCAAACTCCTAATTTATCCCTCCCCGCCCTTTCCCCTTTGGTAACCATAATGTTGTTTTCTATGTCTGTGAGTCTATTTCTGTTTTGTAAATAAGTTCATTTGCATCATTTTTTTAGTTTCCACATATAAGAGGTATCATATGTTATTTGTCTTTCTCTGTCTGACCTACTTTACTTAGTAGGATAATCTCTAGATGACTTCCTTTTTTAAAATTCTTTTCACTTGGCTTCTAGGAACTGTACTCCCATCCCCTAATTTTCTTCTTACTTCACAGTCTGTTCCTTCTTGGCTTCCTTTAATGAGTCCTCTGCATCTCCCTGACCTCTGTATTTGTTGGAGGACCTCAAGATTCGGTCCTTTAATCTCTTCTCTTCTTTGTACTCAATTCTTAGGCCATCTCTCCTAATCCCGTGGCTTTAAACACCATCTACATAGTGATGATTCCCAAATTCATATCTCTAGCCCCAACCACTCGCCTCAACTCCAGACTCATATAGCCAAGTGCTTATTCAACATCTCCACTTGGTTGTCTAAATGGCACCTCAACCTAATATGTCAAAAACGGAACTCTATTTTTCCCTTCAAACCTTCTTTTCTCTCAATGTTCTCCATTTCACCAAATAGCATCTCCAGCCTTCCAGTCTCTCAGGCTTGGGAGTCATCCCTGACTCCTCTCTTTATTTCATACCTCACATGCAATCCATCAGAAAATCCTGTTGGTTCTACCTTCAGAATACATCCCTACTTTTAACCACTTCTCACCATCTCCATTACTACCAACCTCATCCAAGCCACCACCATCTCTTGTCTGGATTACTACAATCGCCTACTAACTAGTCTCTCTGCTTCCACCATTGCCCCCTAGTATTTACCACAAAGCCTAAGAGATCCCTTAAGAAACAGAAATAAAAATCATGTCACTCCAAGCCTAAAACCTTCTAATGGTTCGCTATGCCACAAGGAGTTACATAATCTGGCGCCTGGAAACCTCTCTGACCTCATCGCCTTCCACTCTCCCCTTGTTTACGCTGCAGCAGACATGATGGCCTCCTTGCTGTTCCTCTAACATGCCAAGCACCTCAACTGTCTCGGCATCCTTGTACTTGCTGTTCTCTCTGCCTGGAATGATCTTCCCCCAGATATCCACATGATTTATTTCCTCACTTCATTAAGTTCTCTGCTCAAATGTCACCCTCTCAGAAAGGCCTTCCCTGAGCAGTCTAATAACTCACCCCCCCCAACTCCCTCTCTATACCCTTACCTTACTTGTTTTCTCATGTACTTATCACCACCGTTCACATACAGTCATCCCTCAATATCCTCGGGGAGGCGGGGGGATTGGCTCCAGGACACACCCACACACACACCAAAATCCCTGGATGCTCAAGTCCCTTATTTGCATATAACCTATGCACATCCTCCCACATACTTTATTTATTTATTTATTTGTTATTTCTTTATTTGGCCGTGTTGGGTCTTAGTTGTGGCACGCGGGGTCTTAGCTGCAGCATGTGGGATCTAGTTCCCTGACCAGGGATCGAACCCGGGCCCCCCCTGCATTGGGAGTGCAGAGTCTTAGCCACTGGACCACCAGGGAAGTCCCCCTCCCATATACTTTAAAGTTTATTTTGTTTTATTTTGTTCAGTGCTGTATTCCCAGCACTTAGATCACTGCCTGGCACAGAGTATTCACTCGCTCAATAAATATTTGTTGAATGAGTAAATTAATTAATGATTTCTAGCTCTTAGATGAACAGTAACTACATAATTGAATAAATGTATCTCTGTACTCCAGGGCCCAGCATAGTACCCTGTACCTAGTTGGTATCAACAAATTTTTGTTGAATGAATGAAAGAAGCCTGTAAATGTGCTCATATCTTACAAGTATTAAAAAAATCTTCTGATGATCCCATTTCTCTCTCTAGTTATTACTATTATTCTCCTTCCCTTCACAGCCTAGCTTTCTCACCTTCCAATCATTATTTCTTAGCCTAAAAATTTTTATGAAACATATCACAAATACAAAACAATATATACATACTCTTACAATTTAATTATTTAAATCATATATATAAATAATAAAATCATACATGTGTGATTTAAAGAATAATAAAATGAACACTCATGTAACCCACCAATCAGCTTCAGAAACAGAACATTACCAGAGCTTCTGAAGCCCTCTGTATGCCCTTCTGCATTGCATTCCTCTCCTTTCCCGCAACATATAACTGCCTGCAGGGATTCTGCTTTTCTTTCTTTCTCACCTGTGTTTTTGAACTTTACATACATAGAATCATACCGTATGAATTTTTCTGAACTTGACCTTTCTGTAGATTGTGTTTGTGGGATTTATCCATGTTGATATTGTAGCTTTACGTATTCATTTTCACCAATGTATAGTTTTCCATTTTATGATGATACTGCAATTCATTAAGCCAAATGTACTGCTGAAGGACATTTGAACTGTTTCCAGCTTTTTGCTATTAAGATCAGTGCTGCTATGAACACTCCTGAACTCTTGTACATACTTTCTGGTACATTTCTGCAGGAATCTTTCTAGTGCTCACAGCTGGGGTAGAATTGCTGAGTCAGAGAGTATGATCATGGGTACTTTTCAGTTCTTACTTGACTTCTCTGATGCATTTTAAATACTGATTATTGGGAATTCCCTGGCGGTCCAGTGATTAGAACTCTGTGCTTTCACTGCCAAGGGCCTGGGTTCAATCCTTGGTCGGGGAACTAAGATCCCACAAGCCTCATAGCCAAAAAAACCCCCCAAAAAAACATCTTTTGATGGGAAAGAGAAAGAAAGAAAGGAAGGAAGGAAGGAAGGGAGGGAGGGAGGGAGGGAGGAAGGAAGGGAGGAAGGAAGGGAGGAAGGGAGGAAGGAAAAAAGCAAGAAGAAAGAGAAAGACTGATTATTCCTTCATTCCTCACATTCTCTTCCCCCTCTAACTTCTGGATTACACACTTGCTGACTGTTCTTTTGCAATCACCTTGCTGACTCCCCTACCTTTGGTCACCCATTAAATGTTGGATCTTTTCCCCAGAGTTCTGCCCTTGGCCCTGATCTCATTTCCATAACTTCATCTGCCACCCATAGGCTAATGACACAACAACATGGCCTCTCTCCTAAGCTCCATTATTTCCAATTACTTCTTGAACATCTCCACTTGGATGTCTTACAGTCATATCACCAAACATGACACAACTCCTTATCTACCTCAACCCAAAGCCTATTCCTTCTTTTAAGTTACTCCTCTATTATTCTCCACCCCCACCCCTAGCTGCCCAAGACAAAAACCTGGAAGAATTCCACTCTCCCCTTTGGTCATTACATTCCGAGTTGCTTTAGCAACACTTCGGTTCCTCCAATACACCAACCTCTTTTCTGCCTCAGAGCCGTTGTTCTTGATATTCCCTCTACCTAGGATGATTTTCCTGTGGCTCAATGGAAGGCTAGCTCTTTCTCATCTTCAAGCCTTAGTTAAAATGTCATCTCCTCATTAGAGACTTCTGCTGTCTATCTTATCTAAAGTAGGTCCACAGCCACCCCAACCTGGCCACAATGACTAATATATCACCTTCTTATTTCTAACACAGTTTGTGTTTCCTTGTTTATTGTCTCTTCCACTCAGGTATAAATTCCATGAGAACACAGATTTATTTCCATGTTTTTCACTGCTACATCCACAGAGTCTAGAACAGTGCCTGGCACATAATAGGCACACTATAAAGATTTATTGACTGAGTCCTGTAAGCCTCCTTATTTCTTGCCCCTCTAAAAATTAGTCACCAAGCATGGTTGAGTCTACCTCCTAAACATCTCCCAAATCTATGCCATCTACTCCAACCCAAATATCATTGCTCTAGTTGAAGTCCACAACACTTCTCACCTGAACGAATGCAATCGCCTTGTAACAGGTACCCTTTCCTCCAGCCTGGCCTTTTCTCTAACACATTCACTAGAGTGAAGCCAGAGTAATCTCTTTAAAATCAAACCAAATTGAATCACATCCTTCACATTCTTCATTGTCCATCAAGATAAAGTCCAAATTCCTCACCGTGGTCTACAACCCCTTGTGGGATCTGTTTCATAATCTACTCTGCCTTCCCCGCCTTTCCCCTACCCTCACTTTCCCTCCCCACAGGCCCAATGCTCCAATTCTGGTGGACTACTTGCAGCTCTGCAAATATTTGACGCTGATTCTAGGCTCTGGCTTTGGATATATACTATCTGTCTGGAATATCCTCACCCCACCTCACCTGCCAACCCCTCAGTAGCCATTCAAATTCAGCTCAAAGGTCTTTTTTTTTTTTTTTTTTTTTTTTTTTTTTGCGGTACGTGGGCCTCTCACTGTTGTGGCCTCTCCCGTTGCGGAGCGCAGGCTCCGGACGCGCAGGCTCAGCGGCCATGGCTCATGGGCCCAGCCGCTCCACGGCATGTGGGATCCTCCCGGACCGGGGCACGAACCCGTGTCCCCTGCATCGGCAGGCGTACTCTCAACCACTGCACCACCAGGGAAGCCCTCAAAGGTCTTTTGAACTGTAAAGCTTTTCTTCACCCTCATCACTGGCCCATAACTTGCAAAATTGATTACTTTTTCCTTTCAACTTTCCCTTTTCCTTTCACATGCTTCCACTGCATTGATCACACTGTACTGTACTCTTGGGTTTTGCTTCTCCTGTCAATCTGGCTTCCTGTGATGCATCAGAGCAGATGCTGTATCATTCTTCTTCGTAACCTCAGTTGTCTCCTGTAGTAGGTGCTGGAATAGTTATTGAATGAATGAAAATAGGCAAAAACAACTTTTAAATAACATCTAAAGTTGACAAAGTTGTAGTGAAATTAGTATGTTCACATAGGACGGGTACAAACTTTTGGAAAGCAATGTGACATTACATATCAAAACCCATAAATACCTTTGTAACATATAAAAGTGGTTGCTTTGGAGAAAGTGAGTGGAGAAGAAAAGGGAAGTGTGGGTAGGGAAGTTGCTATTAATTATGAGTTCTTCTGATTTTTTGACCATGTGTTACATAGATAGCAACTTTATAGAATTGTTTTTAACCACTGGCCTAATAATTCCACACTCACGAACTGATGCTAGAGAAACAATTCAACAGAAGTAAAAGCTATATGCATGGGACTTCTCTGGTGGTCCAGTGGTTAAGAATCTGCCTTCCAATGCAGGGGACACGGGTCCGATCCCTGGTCGGGGAACTAAGATCCCACATGCCACGGGGCAACTAAGTCAACGTGCTGCAACTACTGAGCCTGCGTGCCACAACTAGAGAGCCTGTGCGCCACAACTACTGAGCCCCCGTGCTCTGGAGCCCGCACACCACAACTGGAGAGAAGCCCACACACCGCAACGAAAGATCCCGTGTGCCGCAACTAAGACCCAACACAGCCAATAAATAAATAAATACATACATACATATATAAAAAAGTAAAAGCTATATGTATGAAATGTTAATTGTTGAATTATCTAAAAATGGGAAATATTGGAAACAATCTAATGACACAATAATAGGGAAATGGTTAAATAAGTAAGGGTAAATTCAATAAACTATTACACAGTCATTAAAAAATGGTATGTGCAAGTATGATCTAATCTTGCTCTACATTATATATACACAAGTGTGTAAAGGCCTGGAAGCTAGCTATACACAAAACAAGTTAACGGTGATTTTCTTTGGTGGTGGGATTACAGGTTTGTTTTTCCCTCTTTTTGCCTATCTATATTAATTTTCTACAATGAACAATAATATTTAAATAATAACTTTTATTTTTTTATTTTTATTTTTTTTAAATAATAATTTTAAAAAGTTTAAAAAACATATTTTGTACACCATGACTGCTATCAGGTAAAATTATGCAACTACGGGAACAAAGACTGGGAGGTAATATGCAAAAATGAAAACAGTTATTATGTTGGCATAGTAAGATTATAAATGACTTTTTTCTTGTAACAAAACTTATTTTCAACATTTTTATGATGAAAGTAATATATGTTTGTTATAGAAAATTCTCTATAGAAGAAAATTTTTTTTATAAATTTATTTTTTTTAAAATAAAATTTATTTATTTATTTATTTATTGCTGCATTGGGTCTTTGTTGCTGCACACAGGCTTTCTCTAGTTGCAGCGATTAGGGGCTACTTTTTGCTGTGGTGTGCAGGCTTCTCATTGCGGTGGCTTCTCTTGTTGTGGAGCACGGGCTCTAGGCACACGGGCTTCAGTAGTTGTGGCATGCCAGCTCAGTAGCTGTGGCTCGTGGTCTCTCAAGCACAGGCTCAGTAGTTGCAGCGCAGTGGTAAGAATCCGCCTGCCAATACAGGGGACATGGGTTCAAGCCCTGGTCCCAGGAGATCCCACATGCCGCGGAGCAACTAAGCCCACGTGCGGCAACTACTGAAGCCTGCACGCCTAGAGCCCATGCTCCGCAACAAGAGAAGCCACTGCAATGAGAAGCCCACACATCACAAGGAATAGTAGCCCCCGCTCACTGCAACTAGAGAAAAGCCCGCGTGCAGCAACAAAGACCCAATGCAGCCAAAAATAAAATACATTAAATTAAAAAAAAAACCCATTCACTTTATAGCAGTACACCATATACACTCAATAAATATTTGTTAATCAATAAATATTAAAAAAAAAACAAAAAACAAAAACAAAAACACTGCACCACCAGGGAAGCCCTCTATGGAAAAATTTAAAAAATAAAATGAAAACCACTCTTCATGCCACTGTGCAGATATAACCAGTGTTACAATTTTCCTGTATTTCCTTCCAGACTTTTTCTATACTTATTTTTTTAACAAAATATGTGGTCATACTTAATTTTGTATACTGTTTGTCTCACCTGACATTGTATCATGAGCATTGTTCCATGTCCCCTGTCCATCTTGTGGCTGTATCTTAATTTAATTCCATATTGTCAAACACTCATGGTTTCCATTTTTGTATTTTTTTGCTGCACCACGTGGCTTGTGGAATCTCAGTTCCCTGACCAGGAAATGAACCCAGGCCACGGCAGTAAAAGCCTGGAATCCTAACCACTAGGCCACTGGGGAACTCCCTCCAATTTTTTATATTAAAAGTAGAATGCTGGGCTTCCCTGGTGGTGCGGTGGTTGAGAGTCCGCCTGCCGATGCAGGGGACATGGGTTCATGCCCCGGTCTGGGAGGGTCCCACATGCCACGGAGCGGCTGGTCCCGTGAGCCATGGCCGCTGAGCCTGTGCGTCCGGAGCCTGTGCTCCACATCACAAGGAATAGTAGCCCCCGCTCACTGCAACTAGAGAAAAGCCCGCGTGCAGCAACAAAGACCCAATGCAGCCAAAATAGAATGCTTCGATGAGCGTATTTTACATAAATCTTCATGTTCATCTCTGATTATTCCCTTAGGATAATGTTTTTAAACTGGAGTTACTAGATGCAAAGGATGAAAATTCTTAAGGCTCTTGATGCAGTGTCAAATAGCTTTCAGCAAAATTGTACTGAGTTACACTCCCACACACAGTGTGTCAGTGCCTGCTTTATCATACCCTCATCATAACATTTTCTTTAAAGCAGTATTGTGTTCAAAAACATGGGTTGCAGAAACAGATAGCCCTGTATCCAAATCCTGGCTTTACCATTTATAAATACGTGACTTTAGCAAAGTTGCCTAATTATTCTGATCTTCAGTTTTCCCATCTGTAAAAATGGGCATACTATCACCAACCCTGAGGGTTACTGTGAGGATTAAAGAAGATAATGTATTAGGTTGGACTGCCCTGGTGGTGCAGTGGTTAAGAATCCACCTGGCAATGCAGGGGACACAGGTTCAAGCCCTGGTCCGGGAAGATCTCACATGCCGCAGAGAAACTAAGCCCGTGTGCCACAACTACTGAGCCTGTGCTCTAGAGCCCGCGAGCCAAAGCTACTGAGCCTGTGCACCACAACTGCTGAAGCCTGCACACTCTAGGGCCCGCGTGCTGCAACTACAGAGCCCGTGTGCCACAACTACTGAAGCCTGAGTGCCTAGAGCCCGTGCTCCACATCTAGAGAAGCCACTGCAATGAGAAGCCCGTGCACCGCAACTAAGACTAGCCCCTGCTCGCTGCAACTAGAGAAAGCCCGGGTGCAGAAAGGAAGACCCAACTCAGCCAAAAAATAAAAATAAAAAATAAAAACTAGGATAATGTATTAGGTTGAACCATATTAAATCGCCAACATTCAATCATTTTGACCTACAAAAATGTTTTCCATATTGTTCAACCTAATACATAAAGCATGCTATCTGGCAAATGGTAGTTACTGAAATTATTATTATGGAAGCAGGATAACAAAAATGAATAGCATCCTTACTGAAACCCCTCAGGTTTAGAAGAAATAAGCAGAGATAAACTCCTAAAGAAAAACTTCTGCCTTTTTACAAAAGCAGTAGAGGCTTCAAGTACAAAAGGGAAAGGGGAAGAAGAGACCAAAAATAGAGGGAAAGAGTTGGGAGACCACCTGCCTTTCCCAGCTGGAAATATTTCTTGTCATTTACATTCAAATGTCCTTACTCTGTGGGAGATGGGAAAATACAAATTTCCTAAATTTGAAAAAGGAAATAAGGAAACTATATAAATAAGGAAACTATAAACATAAAGAATAGTAAGTTTTGTGTCGATGTTTATTGCAAAACAGGGAGAAGAGAGAAGTGCTGTAAGCCAGTGTTTCTCAAACTTGGTCTCATAATAAGAATCACCTGGGATGCTTTAAAGCTCGTTTCCAAGCCCACATCCCAGTTAAACTGAACCATATTGTAGAGGAGGGGCTGGGAAACTTGTATAGTTACCCCAGGTAATTATGATAATCAGACAAGCCTGGGAAACTGCTGTACAAATACCTATAGCTTTCAAGAAGGCAATGACGAATTCATAATAACCTCATGGATGAAGAAATAGGAAGTAGTTGGTGGATACTGCAGGCAATATTGGTAGTAATAATAAAATTAAGAGGAGTCAAAATATAAGGAGCCTGGCAGACTTGCCTGTAGTTCTTCTATAGCAAAGTTATCCCAAATTGCAATTCTCTGTTATTCCTGAATGAACCCATTTTTCTGGTAAAATAATTGGCTGTTTTATTTCTATGGTCAACACCTTCAATGGACTTTCATACAAAGCAGCCTTTCCCAACTTCCCTTTTTCCTCTGTAAAATAACATTCCTCCCCTTGGTCTCTGGAGTTGCCTATCGTTTGCTATAGTTGGCATGTCCTTAATTGCTATTCCTCTGCCATTCCTAAATAAACTCATATTGCTGGTTAAAAAAAAATGTAAGGAGTCTATCAAAAGTTCATTACTTACTTTGGTGGCTTTAACTTATGTTCAAAACTTCTTTGCTACTTCTTGCTCTAGGAGATGGAACTTAATTTCCCCTCATCTTGAGTGTGAACTAGATTCAGTGACTTGCTTCTAAGGAACAGTACATGGAAAAGGAGAACTAGTAATTTTATAGTGGAGAAACCTAGCAGACAGCTCCTTAACCAAGTGATTAAGGTTAACATCAACAGTGATAAGTCATGCTGATATTCTGTGCACCACCTGGTATGATGTGACGGGAAAGGCACTTCAGGCTGTGGTCTTCTTCGCCCACATGCATACCACCAGGAAAATGAGAAAAATATCAGACAAACCCAAATTGAGGGCCATTCTACAAAATACTGGACCAATACTCTTCCAAAGCCTCAAGGTCATGAGAGACAAGGAAAGACCAAGAAACTTTCACAGACTGGAGGAGACTAAAGAGACATAATGATTAAATGCAACGTGGTATCCTGGATTGGATCCTGGAACAGAAAAAGGACATAGGTGAAAAACCTAGTGAAATTTGAATAGAGTCTCTAGTTTGGTTAATAGAACTGTACCAATGCTAATTTCTTAGTTTTGATAAATGTACCAGATTAAGATGTTAACATTAGGGGAAGTCAGATAAGGGTATAGGGGACCTGTCTGTACTATATTTGAAACTCTACTGTAAATCCAAAGTTCTTTCAACATAAAACTATTGAAGAAAAAAAATATAATTTCTTATGTGGTAGGTACACATTTAATGGTTTTATTATTCTTTACATCTAGTACATCCATTATATTCTTTTTAAAAAATTTTTATTTTGAACAGTTTTATTTTATTTTTTAAATTTTTATTTATTTGGCTTAATTTTTATTTATTTGGCTGCATTGGGTCTTCCTTGCTGCACGTGGGCTTTTAGTTGCAGCGAGTGGGGGCTACTCTTCATTGCGGTGTGCGGGCTTCTCACTGCGGTGGCTTCTCTCGTTGTGGAGCCCACAGTAGTTGCAGCACGCGGGTGCTAGAGCACGCGAGCTTCAGTAGTTGCGGCGCGGGGGCCCTAGCGCACGTGGGCTTCAGTAGTTGTGGCTCGCGGGCTCTAGAGCGCAGGCTCAGTAGTTGTGGTGCACAGGCTTAGCTGCTCCACAGCATGTGGTATCTTCCAGGACCAGGGATCGAACCCATGTCCCCTGTGTTGGCAGGCAGATTCTTAACCACTGCGCCACCAGGGAAGTCCCCATCCATTATATTCATTTTTTAAGTTTATTTTATTGAAGTATAGTTGATTTACAATGTTGTGTTAATTTCTGCTGTACAGCAAAGCGATTCAGCTATACAGATATATACATTCTTTTTTATATTCTTTTCCATGATGGTTTATCACAAGATATTGAAGATAGTTCCCTGTGCTATACAGTAGGACCTTGTTTATCCATTCTCTATAGTTTGCATCTGCTAATCCCAAACTCCCAATCCCTCTCTCCCCTACCCGCCATTATATTCTTTTATACACATGAACTATTTTATTATTTAAAAACCAATATAGGAAAAATGTAAGGGATCTAAAATGAGCCATCTGTGGAAGGGACCTACAAAATTTTTAATACTCCAAATTCAATTAAGTTGATTTGGGGTAAGCACAGGATGGATTGTTCCAGTAGGTAAGTAGCTTTTATTTTAGCAAATATACAGGCTTTCTTTAGTTGCGTTAAGTGGGGGCTACTCTTCGTTGCGGTGCGTGGGTCTCTCGTTGCGGTGGCTTCTCTTGTTGTGGAGCACAGGCTCTAGAGCACAGGCTCAGCAGTTGTGGTGCTCAGGCTTAGTTGCTCCGTGGCATGTGGAATCTTCCCAGACCAGGGCTCGAACCCATGTCCCCTGCATTGGCAGGCGGATTCTTAACCACTATGCCACCAGGGAAGCCCTACTGAGCTCTACCTGACGAAATGGGATATTAACAGAACAAGGATAGTCTGCAAGTAATCAGATACGAGAGTCCAAGGTAGAGGCCAAAATCATCAATATTCCCCAGCACCGTCTAGGAGGATGTTCTGGTATCAAATCCATCCCTATACAGAAGATGGGTACATGAGGTTATGACAGTTTGATCCCAGCCATTCAAATCGGCCTGTGTAACAACCAGATAATCATGTGCCTCCTGATGTGATGCAACAGGAAGCACACACCATCAGTTATGAAACAACTTGTTCCTCCCCCTCCCTCGAAAATAAAAATATTCTGAACTTGACTCTAATCAAGCCTCCTGGTCTAACTTCCCGTTTACAGGATATACAGGGAATAGAAGACTATTGGGGATGCAGTCAGCCATACTGGGAGAAAGTCAAAGTGACCTGGTTTTCTCAACAACAAATGCCATTAAAAAAAGAGAGAGATGGACTTCCCTGGTGGCACAGTGGTTGAGAATCCGCCTGCCAATGCAGGGGTCACAAGTTCGAGCCCTGGTCCAGGAAGATCCCACATGCCGCAGAGCAACTAAGCCCGTGTGCCACAACTACTGAGTCTGTGCTCTAGAGCCTGCGAGCCACAACTACTGAAGCCGGCACGCCTAGAGCCCATACTCTGAATCAAGAGAAGCTACCGCAATGAGAAGCCCGCGCACCGCAAAGAATAGCCCCCGCTCTCCACAGCTAGAGAAACCCTGTATGCAGTAATGAAGACCCAACGCAGCCAAAAATAAATAAATAAATTTATTAAAAAAAAGACAGGTGGAACTGTTAAAGATTATAAAGGACTTAGAAGACGTGAACCAAATATAATGTTTGAATCCTGATTTCAACAAGCCCAATGTATACCTTTTTTTGAGACAATGGGGATATTTGTACATAGATGGGGTATTAGATAGTATAACGGGATTTTTTTGGGGGGGGGGCTGCGCTATGCAGTATGAGGGACCTTAGTTCCCTGACCAGGGATCGAACTCGTGCCCCCTGCAGTGGAAGCTTGGAGTCTTAACCACTAGACTGCCAGGGAAGTCCCGTGATTATTGTCATTTTTGGTATGTGATAAAGGTAGAGGAGTTTTTTAAGTTTTATCCGTAAGAGCTACATAATGAAGAATTTTCTAGCAAAATATGATGTCTGGGATTTACTTTAAAATACTACAGTACCGGGCTTCCCTGGTGGCGCAGTGGTTGAGAGTCCGCCTGCCGATGCAGGGGACGTGGGTTCGTGCCCCGGTCCAGGAGGATCCCGCATGCCGCGGAGCGGCTAGGCCCGTGAGCCTTTGCTGCTGGGCCTGCACTCTGGAGCCTGTGCTCTGCAACAGGAGAGGCCCGCGTACCGCAAAAAAAAAAAAAAAACAAAAAACAAAACAACAACAAAAAAAAAAACCAAAAAACTACAGCATCTCTCCAAGAAAAGGGGGAGGAATAGATGAAAGAATGGCAAAATGTTGATAATTGTTCAAGCTATATGAGGGGTTCATGAGGGTTCATTATACACCTCTACTTTTAAGTGTGTTTGGAATTTTCCATAGTAAAAATTTAAAGGTAAAATCCAACTTACTGCCCTGGTTCTGATTGTCTCCTCACTAAGCAACATTCTGATTACAATGTCTTCTCGTGTAGACTTGTCAACTAGCAGAGTGTACTGAGCAAATATGAGTACTTGCCTATTTGTTAAATTTCTCATTGCTGATTAACAAATTAGTAAATATTTATTTATCAGTTTGCTTTAAGGTTTAGACACAGCTTCTGATTGGTGAGGCAGAGACCATGGGCTGGGATGAATGCTACCACTGGTCAACTAACTGGGTGGCCAACTGGTCTTCCCTGAGTGGACAGATTACCTCCCAACAGTTTTGCATTCACTGTTTTACCAGCGTGCAGTGCTTTCCTACTTGAACTGCAACACTGGTAGATTGTGATTTAGGAACTGATAAGCTGTGGAATTAGAACAAGGAAAGAAGGTCCACCTCTCTTCTCCTATTCATCATTATTTTTTGTAACAATAAAATGAGAGTTAACACATACTGAGTGCTTACTATGTGCCAGACATTATTCTAAGCACTTCACAATGTATTTTTCATTTAATCTTTACGATTATCCTACTATCCTACATTCACAGATGAGGAAACTTAACGCCCAGGGAACTTGCCTAAAGAGCCATAGGAGTCTGACTTAAAAGGCATGTTCCTAGGCATTAGGACATATTATCTTCATTTGAAAACAATGTCATTAAGTCATCTGGTATATTTTGTAAATCACACACAGGAGCATCTCTGAACTGTTTCTAGGCTCTGAAGCAGCATATTACAGCCTAGGCAAGTAAATATGTCCCTGGCAAAATGCACAATGGTAGCATATGTTGGAGAACAGAAGATTTTGTAATGAGTACTGGGGGGAGGGGACAGGGCAGTATAGCCTCTTTTACCTGTATATTGAGAGATTATCTTCTAAGTCTTGGGCACTACCTATGTTAAGACAGGACACCTAGGGAAAGCGCCAGGCTGTCCTCTTTACACAGCTCCCACTCAATCAAAAGCAGTTTAAGTGCTTGAAATTTTAATAATTAGAGGTTTGCATGGAAAAGCTTAGAATTTGTGTTATAAAATGAGGAGTCCTTGAAACTAGAAATTAATTGACTAAACTGGTACGTGAAATGTGTATAAATTGAATGGATGTATTACTAGGTAATAACTTACTTCGAAATAATAATTTAAAAAATCATCATGCTAGGATGGAGTCAAAAGAACAACTTCTGATTTAGTTGCAAGAAATTTCTCGTCTTACCTTTTTAAAGAATTTATATTATATTTTCTGGCAAAAAAAATCTGCCCAGTCTGATATTTATTGCTCAGAGTTAGGAGAAGCCATACTTGCTTGGTGATCTGAGAGTTAAATCTCATAACTTACAATTTGATTCTAAAGTTAAAAAAAAAAAAAAAAAGAAATGAGAAGCAAAACTTTTAAAACCCCAAGTTTTGGGAATTCCCTGGCTGTCCAGTGGTTAGGACTTGGCGCTTTCACTGCCTCAGCCCGAATTCAATCCCTGGTCAGGGAACTAAGGTCCTGCAAGCCGCGTGGCCAAGCTTTTATTCTAAACTTGAATTTCAGAAACACATCAAGTAACTTGGAAGAAAAGCTAAAATATTTAAATTACAAAAGTCAGTGGTGGACAAATTCTTATGCCTTTTACATATCTGCAATAATTTGGCTTTATTACAGTACTTGGAGCTGTCTAGAGCCGTCAGATATTTGTGTTTTACTTTTATTTGACTGTGTCATAAAGAGTTGTTTATTTTAAATAAAGGAGAGTCAAGTAAACTGAAAAGTTGTTTTCTGGCCCTGCCAGAAAGGGAGATGAAGTCAATACATGGTTCTGAAGCTTTCCCCTCTACCTATGTAGAGTCTCATCCGTAATAGTGCCTCACCAAGGCACTGATTTTCAGCCAAGGGGATAATAAAACTGTGGGTGAGAATGGAAGCAACTCTCCATGTGGTGGGAGAAGATTAACAGGGAATGGGAGTTTGAAAATGTCTCTCAAGTAATTCTGACAAACCCTCCTTTCCTGAGGATTTCTACTTAGTCTGGAATATTTTGCAATTTCACATTAAGATCGAGGTTTCACTTTAAGGAGCTAGAATAACTTAAATTGGTCTAAATGTGTGAACTATTGTTTATTCAGAAGAGATAATAACCACAGCTAACATTTACTGGCTGTGAACCATGTGCCAGGCACTGTGCTGAGCACTTCATAGGCACTATCTCATTTAACTCTCACTACAACTCTGTCAGATAGCTGAGGAAGCAATGTTAGTTAATTGCTAGTAAGCTGTTATACATAAGTATACATGATACTTAAGCCTGTATTTCAAACCACCACACACTACACTGTTTCTAAGACACTTGGATCTGAAATGTGGGTTTCTGTTGAAATATTTTTCCTCATAGTCCACAGAGATTCTACTGGAATCTGGAGTTACAGCTGGCAATCACAAGGTTGGAGGAAGTGAAACAACTGATAAATTTACCTCAAGAGAATGAAAAAGTGTTGTCCCAACTTTTCTCTCTATTGTAAATTGG
This sequence comes from Physeter macrocephalus, assembly GCF_002837175.3. Classification (NCBI taxonomy): domain Eukaryota; kingdom Metazoa; phylum Chordata; class Mammalia; order Artiodactyla; family Physeteridae; genus Physeter; species Physeter macrocephalus. The sequence goes on along the minus strand of NC_041234.1, from coordinate 49,027,302 downwards.
CGATCGAGCCTGTAACTTGCTTATGATTTTGTCTAAAGATTTAGGAGTATTTAAATTATGCTCTACTGTTTGCAACTTAGACACCTTTGGAGAGAAAGTTATGCTAAACCTCAGACTACACTTCTTTTTAAATTACTTTCTTAACCAGGAGTCTAATAAGCACCTGATATTATATACAAAACTTATGTACACACCACTATATTTAAAATAGATAACCAACAAGGACCTCCCGTATAGCACAGGGAACTCTGCTCAATACTCTGTAATAGGGACTTCCCTGGTGGCACAGCGGTTAAAAATCCACCTGCCAATGCAGGGGACACGGGTTCAAGCCCTGGTCCGGGAAGTTCCCACATGCCGCGGAGCAACTCAGCCCGTGCGCCACAACTACTGAGCCTGTGCTCTAGAGCCCGTTAGCCACCACTACTGAGCCTGTGTGCCACAACTACTGAACTCCGCACACCTAGAGCCCATGCTCCGCAACAAGAGAAGCCACCGCAATGAGAAACCCGCGCACCACAATGAAGAGTAGCCCCCGCTCGCCGCAACTAGAGAAAGCCTGCGTGCCACAACGAAGACCCAACACGGCCAAAAATTAAAAAAAAAAGAAAATTAAAAAAAAATTACTCTGTAATAACCTAAATGGGAAAAGAACTTGAAACAGATACGTGTATATGTATAACTATGTTGTACACCTGAAACTAACACAACATTGTTAATCAGCTATGCTCCACTATAAAATAAAATTTTTTAAAAAAATTTTTAAAAATAAAAAAACTTGGGCTTCCCTGGTGGCGCAGTGGTTGAGAGTCCGCCTGCCGATGCAGGGGGCGCGGGTTCGTGCCCCGGTCCGGGAAGATCCCACATGCCGCGGAGCGGCTGGGCCCGTGAGCCATGGCCGCTGAGCCTGCGCG
>NC_041234.1:49017340-49025355 GCF_002837175.3 Physeter macrocephalus | reverse complement strand
AGATCCCACATGCCGCGGAGCGGCTGGGCCCGTGAGCCATGGCCGCTGAGCCTGCGCGCCCGGAGCCTGTGCTCCGCAACGGGAGAGGCCAGAACAGTGAGAGGCCCGCGTACCGCAAAAAACAAACAAAAAACTTTATGTGTATTTATATCACAGTTTTTACTATATTTTCAAAATTGTCCATATCCCCAAACAGGGTAAGATCCATTATTTTAACCACTGTTTGATAGACTGAGAGCTGTTTGATAGAGAACAAAGGTAAAGGCTGAAAATTCCTCGTTGATAAGAAATCCATTCGTTTTAAATTTAAGTATTGAAACCTACAAATTTTTGTAATATAATATCGGGGAAACTTCATCAAATTGTCTAAATCAGGGATTGGGGAAGGACGGGGCTTGGGGGGTGAGACAGGTCTCCCTATCACTTGGGAGGCTTTAAAAAAACCCCTCCTCCCATACTCTGGTGACCTTCCCCACCACCAGAATCTAGAGCCACCTCGTCCCCCCTCTCCCAGAATCTAGAACATTTGTTTACTAATGAACGCTCATCTTAACTCCCAGTGTATTGGGGGAAGAAACAAAGAAACAAATAAGACTGGTTTAAACTCTTGCCTTCAGGGTCATAATATGTGCCCAGCACTATGCTGATGTTATTTTAAAAGATAGGCAGACTGTCAATATTTAGGATAAAGGAATTTAGGAAGTGAGTTGTCTACAATAAACAGCTTCTAATATACTTTCTTCTGATACAGTTGTGAAAACTGAAGCAAAATATATCTGGCACCCTACCAACCTTCATTTTTCATTGATAAATTATTTTTCCTTCCTAAGTATTTAACTATGTCTCTAGTTTTGGGAACTAGAGCAAATAAATGTGCTCCCAAGTTTTCCCATATAGCTGTTTCCTCCCTTTATAGTATTCCAGATTTCATAAGGAAACACAGGAAAAATGAATAAATTTGTGATCATTGATATGATATGCCCTTCACCTACTAAAATGTAATTTAATTCTGCTTACTCTGTTATATGACCACTTCTTACAGTTAGTCAAATTTTTGGTTGATACAAGTTCTTATTTGTACTGTGTGAGAGAGTCACAAACACAGGATATAAGTACACATTTTAATTTTACTGTAAATCAGGATGAGTGGGTATTTTTAAAAGTTGAAAAGCTGTAATGTGCAGTTGATTGAAAACACTGCATTCTGAGACCCCAAAATGTGGAAAATCCAAACCTGTACAGGCAGTTTTAAATAAATGATTTTTAAAGTCTTACATCTATTTAAACCAACTTGCAGAATTTATAATTTATATGTAATTTGTCAGTTTATGTATGACATTTATAAATAATAGATTGAATGCATAACATTAAGGGTAATTTATTATTTTTAAAAACCTTGAATATTAAGTTACTATGAACCAAAAAGCAAAGGATAAATTTGTAATACTATATACCTGATAATTAAAAAATTGTGATTCTATATTTCTTCTACAGTACTTATGTTTACCAAAGGATTATTATGAATATTGTTGCTAGTATTATTTTAAGGAATATCTGCATCAGAATTATAGATGTGCGTGTTAAAAATGCACATTCCAAGCCCAGGAATTTAAATTTACAATAAGCAACCCCTATTCCCATTTTGATGTAACGCTTGTTGAAGAACAGTGATGCCGAGCAGGGACCTCTGGGGCTCCTGGGCAGGGAGGCCTTTTTGTCCCCCATTTCTTGTAGGCAAGACTCCAGCCTCCATGACCTTCCCTGAGTTCCAAAGGGCAGACCTGAACAGTTGCTAATCAAGGGCCTGAGGCAAGACTAATGTTCCAAAGGGCACACCTGACCAGTTGCTAATCAAGGGCCTGAGGCAAGACTAATGGGACCAGAGAAGCTCAGGAGATTAGGAGACCCTGTATACACCCTAATCTTGTCAGCAACCCCACCCTTTTGAAACTTTGCAGAAGAAAGAAGAATGCAAGACTGTTACTGCCTTGATCCTTATCACATACCTCTGACCACTACCCCTGACTATATAACCTCTCCCTATTCCCCAGTGAAGGGGGGCACAGTTCTTGAGGTGCTAGCCTACTGTGTTCCCCTTTGCCTGGCAAAGAAAGCAAGCCACACTTTCTCCTCCATAGCACTGTCTCCATATTTCTGTTTGGCATTGCTGCACAGAGAGCCAAGATTTTGGCAACAAATTTGGGGGCTCGTCTGGGATTGACTCGTGGGCAGGAGGCCCCGTAGGGCCCTCGGCTTAATCGGTTGCTCAGGGATTTCTCTCCACGCCACCCTCCCCAGGGAGAGCAGAGGGTTGGAGGATTTATCTGAGGCCAGATCGCCAAGGTTCCCCTGCCATAGGGCCCTGCCCCGATCACACCCGACCCTCCGCCTCAGCTGCAGAACTCCATGGCTGCGGCGGGCGGAGATCAGGGGAGAGGTTTTCTTTGCCTTGAGGACACCTTTCTTCTCCCTTCTCCGCATCAGCCCGGACATCTACTCTGAGAAGACATTAACTCTTGGAGGATCAGAAAGAGGGCGTTTGGTACATCGCAACAAACCTGCCAGCAATTTGGTAAGTCCCCTGGAGTGCACACCGTGGCCTTTTTGACTTTGTTCTTTTGGGGAACTTCGGTTCCAGTTTGGGGAGTTCTCCCTGTGAAGGGAAATTCCATTTGTAAGGCGCCGCTTTGGACAAAGGTCACAGGTCTAGTGGGACTGGGAAGTCACATTTGGGGCATTTTTGCCATTTGGTTTTTGATTTCTGGGCATCTCTTTGCTGTTTTTTTTTTTTTTTTTATTTTGAGTGTTGCTTCCAGCTGGCAAGGTTTGGGTTCGTTTGGTTACTTTGGTTTGAGCACACAGACATGTTACTAACTGCTCAAGCTAGAATGGGAAGCCCTTCCTCTAAGGTTCCACCCCCACCTGGGAGTCCCTTAGAAAAAAATTTGAATGACTGGTCAACCTATAGCTATGATCCAATGACAAAGAAAAATGGCCTAAAAATGGGTCTCTTACAATTAGATCTTTATTGCCACAGGATGGTAAAATGGACTGAGGTTCCCTTATGTCCAGGACTTTCTCCTATAATCGAAAGCCTGAGGAATCAGAAAAACTCTCCTGGCTCAGGGAGGAAAACAAGCCCCCCCCCCACTTCTGCACGTTCCCTTACTCCTTCAGATTGTTCTGATAAGCCTTAGTAGACCCTGGAACATGGAATATCGAGGTTCCCGGCTTGGCCAAAGATATCCAGCCGGTGATTAAGTAAAAGGGTTATATAGTGTCTAAATATAAGGTACCAATTTCTTAAACGTAGGGAAGATCCTCAAAAAATGTTTGTAAATAGATTACCAAAATAGGAGGCCACTGGTCTGACTAAACTAACCATAGCTGATATTCAGAGCCTGATAGGAATTTTGGAAGAGGCCTTCTCCCCTAAGCTAAATGAGGAAAAGTAAAACTTTCCAACATGGGTGAATGGGTATGTCAGTCCCTCAATATCATTGAGGTAGCCACCCAATTCTTTGAAAAAGAAAACAAAACTGTCCTTGTTTTACAAATGTAGTCTTTACAGGACCAGAGGTGTGGCTCCAAAAATAATCCAAAACCCACCAATCTCTTTTACCACTCCCAAAACCTTCCCTATTTATCTTAAGAGGCTTATAAATATTAAACAAAAGGGAAACAAACTCATCCTAGGAGGAACTTGCCTGTACCATTGAGATGCAAATGTCCTATCTGGTCTTCTCTGGAACACTTACCTCTGCCATCTTTTTAAACTGGAAATTTTAAAAAGGATAAAGTAATTTAGAATTTGACTTGTCAAGGATAAATAGAAATCTTAAGTGTCTTTTCTTGTGTAAACACTAGTAAAAAGGGTTTAGGGCTTCCCTGGTGGCACAGTGGTTGAGAGTCCGCCTGCCGATGCAGGGGACACGGGTTCGTTCCCCTGTCCGGGAAGATCCCACATGCTGCGGAGCGGCTGGGCCCGTGAGCCATGGCCGCTGAGCCTGTGCGTCCGGAGCCTGTGCTCCGCAACGGGAGAGGCCACAACAGTGAGAGGCCCGCGTACTGAAAAAAAAAAAGAAGCCCAATTTGAATCCAACCCCTTGTAACTGATGGCTTTTATGTTGTACCTGACTCAGGGCTGAAATTCGAATGGAAACTATGAGGCCTCTATGTTTGTTTGTGTGTTTGTATGTGTCTGTATGTGTGTTGTAGGTGTATGGTATTGCCAAAAATGAATTCGTAAAAGAGCTCTACTTAGTTGGCTTTTAAAAAAATTAAGTGCTTATATAAATACTCAGAATAGAAAATAATCTGGCTAGAATGAATTTCAGGTTCATGACATCTGGAAAATATTCAGTACTAAACTGATATCCGGTATTGAAGGCGGCTTAAGCTTGTTGGTTTGATTAATATAGATATGTTAGAGTCATCAATGTCAAGTATAATACTTCTGTTGTACACCTAGGTTTACTAGAGGTCAAATAAGACCTTATTCTATATCTATTACAAATTTGTCAACAAGGAAAGGAACTCAATGGGAAATAACTTTTAAGGAAAGTAAGATACGTGTTTTTAGTAAAAGAAGGTGTGAAGGGCTTCCCTGGTGGTGCAGTGGTTAAGAATCCACCTGCCAATGCAGGGGATACGGGTTCGAGCCCGGGTCCGGGAAGATCCCACATGCCGTGGAGCAACTAAGCCCGTGTGCCACAACTACTGAGCCTGCGCTCTAGAGCCCGCGAGCCACAACGACTGAAGTCCGCATGCCTAGAGCCTGTGCTCCGCAACGAGAAGCCACTGCAATGAGAAGCCAGCGCACCTCAACGAAGAGTAGTCCCCGCTCCCACAACTACAGAAAGCCCACGCGCAGCAACGAAGACCCAACGCAGTCAAAAATAAATTAATTTTTTTAAAAAGCATTAAAAAAAATGTGTGAAGAATGAAAAATACTGAAAAGAGTGATACATGATCAGGATTTTCTAAGATTGGACTAAATTTAGTTGGGTACATGGATTTCAACATGAATGGGCTAGACCAAGACTGGATTTGGTTTCTCCCTCCAAAGTATTCTTGAAGTGCTGCTTTTGACAACAGATTGTGTAAGTTTCTTTGCCTTTAAGTGATTTGTATTTGCTTTTTTTTAAACATCTTTATTGGAGTATAACTGTTTTACAATGGTGTGTTAGTTTCTGCTTTACAACAAAGTGAATCAGTTATACACATACATATGTTCCCATATCTCTTCCCTCTTGCGTCTCCCTCCCTCCCTCCCACCCTCCCTATCCCACCCCTCTAGGTGGTCACAAAGCACCGAGCCGATCTCCGGTCACAAAGCACCGAGCTGATCTCCCTGTGCTATGCGGCTGCTTCCCACTAGCTATCTATTTTACATTTGGTAGTGTATATATGTCCATGCCACTCTCTCACTTCGTCACAGCTTACCCTTCCCTCTTGCTACTTTGGTTTAAGAAATAAGTATTGTCTCACAGTGACTGATGATCTTATTTGACCAAGTGTTTTAAAACTTTTTGACAAACTTCCCAAGTATCAAATCTTAAAGTTTTTTTTTGATTTCCAGCTAACTTTGGGATACTTTAGAGGGCACCTGAGGTATCTTAAAGAGAAATATTCAACTAGGATTTTTTGGTATGTTGTTTAATGTAATCATTTGTAATTCTGGTTACTGTAACCAAGTTTATCAATTACACTGTACTCAGATGTTTAACCATGCCTTTTAAGTCTTTTGTCATTTATAGATACTTTTGTACTCTGATGTTGTAACAAAAAGCGCTTCATCAGCAAGCAGATTCATAGAAAGGCTATGGAAGCAGTTCCACATCAAGATGACAGCTATACGAGGCCCATACTGACTTAAGACAAAGAACTGTCCTGTCCCTGGGACCCCTAGATCAGGCTTCCAGAGATTTTTTACTCCCGACAGGCAGGGTCAATGCCCCTACTCAGCCTTGAAGCAGTTACAGAAGACGGTCACCCCTCTCTGCTTCCCATAAAAATATGGGAGTAAAATCTCTGAGGAATGAAATAGGAGGGAAGGGGGGGCAGGGCACAAACTTTAAAGGAATGACATAGCCCGAGGACATGATATAAACTGATTAGAACCAAACAGGTCCAAGATGGCAGACGAGTTGACTTCCACTAGACCTTGAGCCTCAGTATACACTCACTGTAACACATCAGCAAGCTAAGTGACACATCCACCAGCACCATGACCGTTCCAAGGCCGACCATCAAAGATCAAAAAGTGGGCAGTGGGGACTTCCCTGGTGGTGCAGTGGTTGAGAGTCCGCCTGCCGATGCAGGGGACATGGGTTTGTGCCCCGGTCCGGGAAGATCCCACATGCTGCGGAGCGGCTGGGCCCGTGAGCCATGGCCGCTGAGCCTGCGCGTCCGGAGCCTGTGCTCCGCAACGGGAGAGGCCACAACAGTAAGAGGCCCACGTACTGGAAAAAAAGAAAAAAGTGGGCAGTGGCCCAATTCAAGGTGAAGAAACTTTTAAGGAAAGAAAATGTAAATGAGATAAGAGCCTTTAGATAAATTCTATTAAGAATGATTATGCTTTAGAAATGTCTATCTAAAATAGTCTCTCCAGATTTTGGTAACTTGAAAGAAAGTCTAGAATTGCACTAAATTAAGTGATGGAAGTTTACTGAATAGCTAGGTCATTCTCAAATAAAATAAGATACTGAAACATTAATTACTGAACACTGGCTTCCTCTTACAGAGAAACTAAAGATATTTAGAACTTAATGAATATGTTTGGTGCCATCCTGAGATGTGCTCTATCAGAAAGCAAATGTTTTTTTTTTTAATTATCACTGGTATTTATGTTCACCATTCTACAAAATGCTAATGTAAAGGACAGTTCATAATTGCTTACTTCATAGTTTTCACAAGATATTAAGGTCTTAAGAGATACGGATTCTAATTTAAACATGTAATTAAAGCTAAGAGAAATAATAAGAACATTTCAGTAAACAATAGGAAAGTAGGATGTATGTTTTCAGTAAAGAAGGTATGAGGAATGGAATTAGATTTTATTGAGGGAAAAGGAAGTAGGTCTGACTTAGGGCTGGCTGTTTTCAAATGGAAAATAAAATGATGGATACAGAAAGTGATAAAAAGTTTTGTGGGAAGTGGATCCCGAGAAAATTTGTCCATGATCAGGACTGACTAAGGTTAAAATAAATTTAATTGAGTAAATGAATTTTAAAAGTAAGTGGGTGCGGGTTTCCCTGGTGGCACAGCGGTTGAGAGTCCGCCTGCCAATGCGGGGGACGCGGGTTCGTGCCCCGGTCCGGGAGGATCCCACATGCCATGGAGCAGCTAGCCCCATGAGCCATGGCCGCTGGGCCTGAGCATCTGGAGCCTGTGCTCCGCAGCGGGAGAGGCCGCAACAGTGAGAGGCCCGCGTACCAGAAAAAAAAAAAAAAAGTAGGTGAGTGCAAAACTTAAATTTGACTTTTCTCTCTGTTAAGACAAGTTTTCTTAAAATGTTGAACTGCCTTTGATAACAGATTTTAAGTTTCTTGACCTTTTAAGTGATCAGTTCTGTATTTGCCTTTGAAATCTTTTATTGTTACTTTGGCTGGGTGAACAACTATTGTTTCACAGTGGCCTATGATCCTATCTGACTGAGTGTTCTAAGCCCTTATATTTCTATGACAAAACTTCCCAAATCAAATAGTAATAAAGTTTCTTCAACCTCTAGGTAACTTTGGGATGCTTCAAAGGGCCCTGAAACATCCCAAAAAGAGATACTAATCAGGTTCATTTGGTATGGTAAATTACATGGGAAGTATTGTCAAATGAGTAATAAATCTTCGTAGGTTATATTGCATGGTATATGTTACCAATACAGATATTCTAGAAATTATATGGACTTCATAAAGATCTGATATGTCCTGGTAATAAAATGTTATCAGTCATAATTCTAGTTATTATCTTAAAGTGTTGTGTGTCACAACAGTAACCAAGTTACTTTGTCAATTGCA